>NW_020173758.1:3960725-4140261 GCF_003031525.2 Neophocaena asiaeorientalis asiaeorientalis | reverse complement strand
CCCCAAAAAAAAAAAAAAAAAAAAAAAAAAGGTAAACTGCTTTTACTACATATTTAGTTTCATAAAATATTGATTTCTTTAAACCCTAATATATAAGATACTTAAAGGATATTTTATTTTGTGGTTCTTGACATTCTCTTCAATGACAGTTTACTATTATTTATAATTATATTGACCACATAACATGTGAACGAATAAAAATAAAATAGTTTATCCTATTATTTTATTTATAGCCCACAGCTCTTTTATTATAGCTCATTCTCTCAGTATAGAACTTTGTTTCTACTCACAGATAGCCTTTTGCTATTTTAACACCTCTTGTAATCATAATGATTTCCTAAATCTCTTTTCTTCAAAAGATGACAGGCATCATGAGGCCAGAATTCATATCCATCCCATTCATCCCTTTATTTCCATACCTAGTGAAGGGCCTAATGCAAGATAGGTGCTCAACAACTATTTGTTGAATGAACAAATAGAAGAAAATTTTATTATTGCTTGTAGTAACACGCTGTTTCTTTGAAGCCTTTTCAGAATATCCATAGAAGTCATTACAACATGGAAAAACAATAAACAAAACAAAAACCCTCTAGATTCATAAAGAGCTGACATTTGAATCTAGAATGTGCTACTATCCACTGTATAAGCATGGGCAAGTTAACCTGAATATCAATTTCCTTCTCTGTAAAATGGGAATAGCAATATGAAGTTCACAGGATGGTTCTGAGGATTAAATTAGATATCCACATAAAGTGGGTATTTTAGATCTCTAAAAATTCTAATCTAATCTATTTGTTCTTCTGCAGTGGCAAACAGGGAAACAGTTTAAAAGGGCAGAGATGTAGGAAATGAAGGAAGGTGATAAACATTTCTGTTGAGAGGATAGCTTGATATTAGTCTGAAGCATGAAAATGAAAATTCAGAAGGAATGCCATCACTGGTAGGTCTTTTACCCACGCCAACAATTCTCTCTCTCTCTCAGCATCATCAATATTTTCCTTTCTGATCTATTACTCTCATCACTAGATAAACCTAATAACATTCTTTCCTCATAACCCCTTCTAGCTAACATTCCGTATCTCACTTCCCCTTTTCAACACAGCTTCTAGAAGGTATTTTCTTTATTGACGTGTCTCCTTTACCAAATATGATGGTCAATTTATTTCAGAGCTAACCTCAGCAACCCATTAGCAGCATTTGAAAAAGCTGATCTCCCTCTCCTTCTCCTCCCTTTTAAAAATATGTGATTCAAATATCAAAATCATTTGTTAAAAAAAATTATTTATTTATTTATTTGGCTGCACTAAGTCTTCATTGCGGCATGCGGGATCTTTAGTTGCGATGTGCAGGATCTTTAGTTGCCGTATGCGGGAATCTTTTAGTTGAGCCATGAGGGCTCTTAGTTGCAGCGTGCAGGATCTAGTTCCCTGACCAGGGATCAAACCCGGGCCCCCTGCATTGGGAGTGAAGAGTCTTAACTGCTGGACCACCAGAGAAGTCTCTATCAAAATGATTTTTATTTAGTATATATTTACAACACTCACTCCCATCCTCATTCCTATCCATATGCTTCCATATCTGCCCACCATATAGTAAACACTTTTACTATTTTCTTGTATACATTTCCAATGTTTATGCACATATGACTCTGGGTTTTATTACTTCCTCCCTTTACTATAGATAAGATAGTATGCGATATATACTTTTACTTATTATTGATAATATAACATGGAATCTTTTCATACTAGTTACATAGAGAACTCCCTCATTCTTTTCTAGAACTGCATAATATTCCATCATGGAGATGTACTGTAAGTTACACAGCCAGCCTATTATAGATGAATCTTTTGCTATAACATAAAATGTTTCCTTGAATATTCAGTATTCATACTTTATTATTCATACATAATTCCACATTACTCTGTTATATATATAGTTTAAGTTCCTGAAAATGGGAGTACTGGGTTGAAAGATACATGCATTTGTAATTTTTATAGATATTACTAAGTCACCATCCAATACAATTGATGAGAAATAATAGTTTTATTTTGCATTGCTCTTACTATGTCATTCCATCCTTACTGAAAAACATTCTTCACTAGGCTTTCGGAAGACAGTTCTCTCTTGGTTTTCCTCCTCGGTCATTGACTAATGATTCTCTCTCTCCTTTGCTGATTTCTATGGCCCGACCTCTAAATGTTGGCATTGCCTAGTGGCTCAGCCTTCCAAATCATTTTCCTCCCTAACCTTACTAATCTCTAGCTGAGCATTCAGGTTTATAGATTAGAAAACCATCTAAATATTGACCACTTTCAAGTTTAATAATCTAGCTAGGACCTTCCTCTTGAATTCTAGACTCATGCATCCAACAGTCTACTGAATACCTCAGAACAGTATAATACGTATTTCAAATATAATGTGTCCAAAATCAATTTCTGATTTTCCTTCCACACCTAAACTTTCCACATATCATGAAATGACAATGCCATTCTTTCAACTGCTTAGAAGAAAAACTATTGAGATCACCTTCAACTTCTTTCTGTCTCAAATATCCTACACACTATCTGTCATCAAATCCTTTTGGACATATTTTTTAAATAAATCCAGAATGCAACTTCACTTCTTTGTATTACCTTACCTTAAGCTACTACCATTTCCAGTCTGGTTTTTACAGTAGCCTCTTGAACAGTCTTTCTCCTTCTACTACTGCCAACCTAGAATATATTCTCAGCATAGCAGCCAAAATGAGTCTATTAAACCTTAAATCCAGTTGTGTCTCCTCTCTGCTCAAATTCTTGCAATAATTCCCATCATACTCAGAGAAGCCAAATCCTTCCCATGGCCTACAAGGCTCTAAATCATGGGCAACACCCTCCACCAACCTCGTTCATCTCTGACTGTATTCCCACTCCTTCTCACTTTGCTTCTGCCTCATTGGCCTTTTTTTTTCCTGCTCCACAAATGCAAGCTCAGGAGCTTTTAACTTGCTGTTTTCTCTGTCTTTAATATTCTCCTTCACTCCCAACTCCAGCCACACAGACGGTCAGGTCACTTGCTCCATTACTTTCTGCAGTTCTCTACCTAAATATTATCTTATCTGAGACTCTGAGATACTACTCTATAGAAATAGTTACTCTGGCGGGGGGGGGGCAGAGTCAAGATGGCAGTGTGGGAAGACTCGGAATTCGTGTCTCCCCACAACTGGAGCGCCTAAAGGACACTGATGTGGGATCTTGACACCCTAGATGATGGGAGGAACCCACAAGCGAACTGGTAGGACGTGGGGGGACTGTGGGAGGAGGCCGGACAGGACCGGTGCCCCTGAGCGGTGGCTGGGGGGGAGGGGTTCCCACACCTGGAGGGACCACGGGGGGCTGGGATCCAGGTGCAGCACACCCAGCGTATCCCCTGCCCAATCGGCCAGAGAAGTCTGCCCAGCTCTTGGGCCAGGTCCTACGCCCTCAGAGGCCCCCTCTGGGCCGTGTGGGTCCTTGGGGCATAGGAGGAAGGCTGGGGGAAGAACAGGAGAGGCAGGCAGGAGGGGCCCTCCAGGACCGGAGGAGCGGGAGAGGCGCAGAGGGCGTCTGCCCCACCCACTCAAGCCCAGGAAGCCTGCTGGGCCCCCAGGTGGGGTCCCCCACCCTCTGAGACCAGAGGTGGGGGGCACATGTGGACCCACTCTGTTCCGTTGAGCCTAAGCCCCACCCCCACACCCCCCAGGGCCTTTTCCAGCCCTGTAGGTCCTAAGCATAGGCCCCACCCACTGCCCAAACCTAGCCCCTGCTAGGCCCCGCCCTCCACAGCCAAGGACTTTTCCACATTTTTTTTTTCTCCTCTTTTTTACTATTGTGGATCTGTTTTACCTTCTGGTTGTTGTTTCTTCTATATTTTAATTTTTTTATTTTTCTAACATATCTGTTAATTTCCTACTCTAATTTTATTTTTTACTTTGCTATTGTTCTCCCTTTTTTCTTTTTTTTTTTGCCACTCCACACACCAGGTGGGGTCTTGGTTCACAAGCCAGGGGTAAGGCTGAAGCTCCTGTGGTGGGAGCTCCAAGTCCAAACCATTGGACTAACAGAGGACCTCAGACCCCAGGGAATACTCTCCGGAGTGAGGTCTCCCAGAGGTCCTCATCTCAGCACCAAGACCCAGCTCTACCCAACAGCCTACAAACTCCAGTGATGAAAGTCTCAGGCCAAACAACCAGAAAGACAGGAACACAATCCCACTCATCAAAAAAAAAAAAAAAAAAATTTTTTACCCATCCAAAAAAAAAAAAAAAAAAAAAAAAGGCAGCAAAAAGATATATCACAGATGAAGGAGCAACATAAAACCGAGACCAAATAAATGAATAAGAAATAGGCAATCTACCTGAAAAAGAATTCAGAGTAATGATAGTAAAGATGATCCAGAATCTCAGAAATAGAATGGAGGCACGGATTGAGAAAATACAAGAAATGTTTAACAAAGATCTAGAAGAACTAAAGAACAAACAAACAGAGATGAACAACAAAATAACTGAAATGAAAAATACACTAGAAAGAATCAGTAACAGAATAACTGAGGCAGAAGAACGAATAAGTGAGCTGGAAGACAGAATGGGGGAAATACCTGCTGAGGAGCAGAATAAAGAAAACAGAATGAAAAGAATTGAGAACAGTCTCTGAGACCTCTGGGACAACACTAAACACACTAATATTTGAATTATAGGGGTCCCAGAAGAAGAAGAGAAAAAGAAAGGGTCTGAGAAAATATTTGAAGAGATAATAGTCGAAAACTTCCCTAACATGGGAGAGGAAATAGTCACCCAAGTCCAAGAAGCACAAAGAGTCCCATACAGGGAAACCCCTAGGAGAAGCACACTAAGACCCATATTAATCAAACAAACAACAATTAAATTCAAAGAAAAAATGTTAAAAGCAGCAAAGGAAAAACAACAAATAACATACAAAGGAAACCCCATAAGGTTATCAGCTGACTTTTCAGCAGAAACTCTGCAGGCCAGAAGGGAGTGGCAGGATATACTTAAAGTGATGAAAGAAAAAAACTACAATGAAGATTACTCTACCCAGCAAGAATCTCATTCAGATTTGATGGAGAAATCAAAAGCTTTATAGACAAACAAAAGCTATGAGAATTCAGCACCATCCAACCAGCTTTACAACAAATGCTAAAGAAACTTCTCAGGGTGGGAAACACAAGAGAAGAAAAAGACCCACAAAAACAAACCCAAAACAATTAAGAAAATGGTAATAGGACCATATATAATCGATAATTACCTTAAATGGGAATGGATTAAATGCTCCAACCAAAAGACACAGACTGGCTGAATGGATACAAAACCACGACCCATATATATGCTGTCTACAAGAGACCCATTTCAGACCTAGGGACAAATACAGATTGAAAGTGAAGGGATGGAAAAAGATATTCCATGTAAATGGAAATCAAAAGAAAGCTGGAGTAGCAATACTCATATCAGATAAAATGGACTTTAAAAGAAAGACTGGGGGCTTCCCTGGTGGCGCAGTGGTTGAGAATCTGCCTGCTAATGCAGGGGACACGGGTTCAAGCCCTGGTCTGGGAGGATCCCACATGCTGCAGAGCAACTAGGCCTATGAGCCACAACTACCGAGCCTGCGCGTCTGGAGCCTGTGCTTCACAACAAGAGAGGCCATGATAGTGAGAGGCCCATGTACCACGACAAAGAGTGGCCCCCACTTGCCACAACTAGAGAAAGCCCTCGCACAGAAACAAGGACCCAACACAGCAAAAATAAATAAATAAATAAACTCCTACCCCCAACAACTTCTTAAAAAAAAAAAAAGACTGTTACAAGAGATAAGGAAGGACACTACATAATGATCAAGGGATCAATCCAAGAAGAATACATAACAATTGTAAATATATATGCACCCAACACAGGTGCATCTCAATATATAAGGAAAATGCTAACAGCCATAAAAGGGGAAATCGACAATAACACAATAACAGTGGGGGACTTTAACACCCCAATTACGCCAATGGACAGATCATTCAAACTGAAAATAAATAAGGAAACACAAGCTTTAAATGACACAATAGACTGGATAGATTTAATTGATATTTATAGAACATTCCACCTGAAAGTGGCAGAATACACTTTCTTCTCAAGTGCACATGGAACATTCTCCAGGATAGATCACATCTTGGGTCACAAATCAAGCCTTGGAAAAGTTAAGAAAATTAAAGTCATATCAAGCATCTTTTCTGACCACAACCCTATGAGACTGGAAATCAGTTACAGGAAAAAACCTGTAAAAAACACAAATACATGGAGGCTAAACAGTGTGCTACTATATATCCAAGCAATCACTGAAGAAATCAAAGGAGAAATTTAAAAATACATAGAAACAAATGACAAACGAAAACACAATGACCCAAAACCTATGGGATGCAGCAAAAGCAGTTCTTAGAGGGAAGTTTATAGCAATTCAATCTCACCTCAGGAAACAAGAAAAATGTCAAATAAACAATCTAACCCTACACCTAAAGAAACTAGAGAAAGAAGAACAAAGAAAACCCAAGGTTAGTAGAAGGAAAGAAATCATAAAGATCAGAGCAGATAGAAATAGAAACGAAGAAAACAACAGCAAAGATCAATAAAACTAAAAGCTGGTTCACTGAGAAGATAAACAAAATTGATAAACCCTTAGACTCATCAAGAGAAAAAAGGAGAGGACGCAAATCAATAAAACTAGAAATGAAAAAGGAGAAATCACACCTGGCACCGCAGAAATACAAAGGATTATGAGACTACTTACAAACACCTATTGCCAATAAAATGGACAACCACGAAGAAATGGACAAATATCTGGAAAGGTACAATTTTCTAAGACTGAACCAGGAAGAATTAGAAAATAAAAACAGACCAATCACAAGCCCTGAAATTGAAACTGTATTTAAAAATCTTCCAACAAACAAAAGTCCAGGACCAGATGGCTTCACAGGTGAATTCTATCAAACATTTAGAGAAGAACTAACACTGATCTTTCTCAAACTCTTCCAAAAAAATTGCAGAGGGAGAAACACTCCCAAACTCATTCTACCAAGCCACCATCACCCTGATACCAAAAGCAGAAGAATATATCACAAAAAAAGAAAATTATAAACCAGTATCACTGATGAACATGGATGCAAAAATCCTCAACAAAATACTAGCAAACAGAAATCAATAACACATTAAAAGGATCATACACCATGATCAAGTGGGATTTGCATCCCAGGGATGCAAGGATTCGTCAATATACGTAAACCAATCAATGTGACATACCATATTAAAAAACTAAGGAATAAAAACCATATGATCATCTCAGTAGATGCAGAAAAAGCTTTTGACAGAATTCAAGTCACATTTATAATAAAAACTCTCCAGAAAATGAGCTTAGAGGGAACCTACCTCAACATAATGAAGGCCATATATGACAAACCCACAGCAAACATCATATTCAATGGTGAAAAACTGAAACCATTTCCACTAAGATTAGGAAGAAGACAAGGATGTCCACTCTCACCACTCTTATTCAACATAGTTTTGGAAATCCTAGCCACAGCAATCAGAGAAGAAAAAGAAATAAAAGGAATACAAATTGGAAAAGAAAAAGTAAGCCTGTCACTGTTTGTTGGTGACATGATACTATACATAGAGAATCCTAAAGATGCTACCAGAAAACTACTAGAGCTAATCAATGAATTTGGCAAGGTTTCAGGATACAAAATTAATGCACAGAAATCTCTGGCATTCCTATACACTAACAACAAAAAAATCAGAAAGAGAAATTAAGGAAACAATCCCATTTACCATCACAACAAAAAGAATAAAATACCTAGCAATACACCTACCTAAGAAGGCAAAAGACTTGTACTCAGAAAACTATAAAACACTGTGAAAGAAATGAAAGATGACATAAACAGATGGAGAAATATACCATGTTCTTGGGTTGGAAGAATCAATATTATAAAAATGACTATACTACCCAAAGCAATCTACAGGTTAAATGCAATCCCTATCATATTACCAACAACATTTTTCACAGAATTTGAACAAAAAATTGTTCACTTTGCATGGAATCACAAAAGACCCCAAACAGCCAAAGCAATCTTGAGAAAGATAAATGGAGCTGGAGGAACCAGGCTTCCCAACTTCAAACTGTACTACAAAGCTACAGTAATCAAGATAGTATGGTACTGGCAAAAAAACAGAAATATAGATCAATGGTACAGGATAGAAAGCCCAGAGATAAACCCATGCACCTATGGTCACCTAATTTACGACAAAGGAGGCAAGAATATTCAATGGAGAAAAGACAGCCTCTTCAATAAGTGGTGCTGGGAAAACTAGACAGCTACATGTAAAAGAATTGGAGGGAGGCTTAAGAGGGAGGGGATATGGGGATGTATGTGTGCATGTGGCTGATTCCCTTTGTTGTGTGACAGAGGCTAGCCCAGTATTGTGAAGCAGTTATACTCCAATAAAGATCTATTTAAAAAAAAAGAAATAGTTACTCCCATTCCCAGCACTCTCTCTCTCCTTTATACTACTTTATTTTTATCCTTAGTATATATTATTACCAAATATATATATATATATATAATATTGTATGTTTTCCCTACGTAAGCAATATAATAGGCTAGCAGGGGATTTTGTTTTCTCCAGTGTAGATACATAGAATCTGGAACAGTCCCTGCCATAGAATATATGCCCGTTAAATATGAGTGGAATGAATACAATATTTTTAGAATTCAGTTCCCAAAAAACCTTGTAAAGTAATGTATAGTGACACCGTTCTACAGATAAAGACACTAAAACTTAGTAAAGTCAAATAAATGGCAAAAATCACTGTTAGTAAATGGGAGTGTCTGAGTTTAGACCTAGGCCTTGTGAATCCAAAGCTAAAAAAAAAGAGAAAATGATGGTTACAAAGAAATGTATTTCAACAATATCTATGGTGGGCAGAATTGTTAACAATTTAATTGTCCTAATATTAGGGAGTGTTTAAATAAACAAATATTAACTTGATTATTATGGACTCATTAAAATGAGCATCATAAGACTATGTGGCAGCATGGGCAATTCTGATATATTGTTAAAATTTATATTTAGATTAGGATTACAAATGATTATGAAATTAAAATAGTCGTATTTTTTGGCTAGAAGGATTATCAGAGAATTTCTCCTTTGTGTTTGATTTCAACGATTATAAAGTGATACCTTGAGACATAGATTAAGAAAATAGCAAAATCTTTAGGTCTGGTATAAATATATTGATATTAAGATAACATATTCTTCTGAATAATAATAATCTTATGAAAACCTTTAATTTTTGAAGCAAAGAATAAATGTTGAAATCATAATGTAAACATAACCTCACCATCTCATTGCACATATTGTTACAGAAAATGTCCAGCAGATATTAACTTAGAGTTACTTGATAAATTACTAATCTTAAATTGCAGGTCATGCACTATAAAAATCTTCAATGAATAATCACAATATTATATAATAATTTCCTTTCATATCAAAAACAGATTTTTTGCCTTCATGGTTTCATTTAAACTAGCTTTAATTTGGCATCATTTTCTTCATCTTTTAATTTAATCCTCTATAAAATGTAATATTTCCGAGAACATAAAATAGAGCTTCAGTTGCTATTTAACTTAACACTCTAAAGTTTTCTAAACTAGCAAAAAACATGTAGTTAATTAGAAATTAGTGATGATATCTGTTGTAAATCCACAATTTTATATGTATATCTCTGTTCATATTGTTGTTAAAATATAGCAGAGTGCAGATGGTGATAACAAAACTGATATTATCTGACATAAATATATATTTGTCAGACAAATGTGCTATCTCGCTCTGTACTCTATGAAATAGAGGCATAAACTACAGAGACTTTTACTCCAATCAGCAAATGTTTTTTAGAGTTATTAATCTCTGGTGGAGAATCAAAAAATTCAAATATTTAAACAAGTTTGAAATCAGTATGCTTATATGTTCCAAAATGAATCCAATAAAATTGAGTAGAGTGCTACTTTCCCAGAACTTAGTTTTTGAAACACACATACAGGCAACAAACACAAAAACCCTAGACAAAAACTGACTCTGGCCAAATATCACCAAACCTATCTTCTTTATTTTGTGTCTCAAATAATAATGGAAAAGAGTAGGGTGATAAAATGTAAAAAGGGCTTAAATAATAACAAAAGACTACCTGAGCATCATTGCTCCATGAAACACCCAGTGTAAATGAGGTCCAAAAAAACTAATGTTTTTCTACATCTCAAAAGCCATCCCCATTACCTGGGCTCACAATACTCTCCCTTCTCACCTCCTGAGAGAACAGTCATCCTCTCTTTCTCTTGCATCTTGGATCTTTCCTTCTCTATGGGCTCCTTCTCTGTGTCTCCAAATGTGCATGCATCTTCCTCATTTAGAAGACAAAAATCATTTCACTTGACCTTTCTAACTCTTAAAATATTAATATATTCCCTTTCACAAATTTTCACATGAATCACCTGCATTTTATTCTGAATGAAAAACGCTAGTGAGATTAAGCAACATTGCATCTTTTAATTAATATATTTAACACTGGGCAAGGTAGGGGAATTTTTATATTCATTAAAGGAGTGTAGTAGCCTATAAATCTCTCCTTCTTTACTTGCTTCTTTAAAGAATGCAACAATTCTCAAGGCCTCTTATCACTAAGTTTCCATTCAAACTAAAAATTGTTTGCTCATGCCTCATCTCTTCAAACACACTTCACTTTATTTTATAAAAAGAATGCTCCTGGCTATCTTCCTGCATTTTGGAGTCTAGTTCAAGGTTGCTTTCATGACTCCACTTTCTGTAGCTTTATCTACCTGCAGATGCCTCCAAAATTCACTCTTTTCCCCTTAGCATTTCCTCTTGTGGAGAACTCATCCAGTCTCATAGATTCTCATTACCAGCTCATTCTGCGAACAGTAAAGACTGTTTAATCTATGCATGTGTTGTCCTAGGCTGTGGATTCACAAATATGACTACGGCAATGTTCTTGTCCTCAAGGAGCTTAGAACTAAGTTGGGGAAAAGACAAAAAAAAAAAAAACATTTATTCAGGCATAGCTAGGATAGTGAGCCCAGCAGAGGAGATAATGTGATATCTGAGTCATAAATGAGTAGAGTGAGATGTTTAAACATACACACACACACACACACATATGATATATGTAATACGTAAGGGCATTCCAGAAAGCAGAAGCAACATACAGATGATTTGAAGGGAGGTGAGAGCCTGACAAGAAAATTCCTAATTCGCCATGAGCAAAGCAGATTTCTTACACAAACTTAAACCTTTTCAGTGTTCCCTAAGACTCCACTTAAATGTCTTTTTGCCACATTAAACTCAACATGCCTAAACATACTCACAATCAGTGGTGTCTCATAGAAATATGATAGTCACATAAACAATTAAAAAACATTTAGTATCCACGATTTAAAAAGTAAAAAGAATCATGTAAAATTAATTTTGAAGTATATTTTATTTAAACCAATATATCCAAAATATTATTTCAATGTATAATCAGTATAAAATTAAGGGAGTATTTTAAATTCCTTGTTTAAACTAATTCTTTAAAATCCAATGTGTATTTTTCAATTACAGCACACCTCATTTACATTAGCCACATTTCAACTGCTCAATAGCTACATGTGGTTAATAGCTACCCTACTGGATAGCACAGCTCTAAGGAAACTAAAACAGTAAAATATTGGCACATGAATAAAGACAGATGAATGAAACAAGAACAACAGAAAGTATAAATATAGACCCAAAGAAGAAATGTCAATTTGCCGTATTATTAGGTGGCATCTCAAATCAGTAGAACGAGGTAGAACGAAATTTCTAACAAGTGGTACTATAACAAATGGATAGGCATCAAAAGACAACTTTGACCCTTACCAGATAATCTCTAAATGGATTAAAGATGTAAATGTAAATGTAAGATCATAAAATTATTAGAAGAAAATATGAACAAATTTCTTTATAAGCTTGGAGGAGTAAGTTCTCTCCAATTCTGACTTAAAAAATCCAGAAATGAAGACAAAAATTAATAAGCTATATTACATTTTTTAAAAAGCACCAGAAATAAATGCAAAAACAACAGACAAAGTGGGGACAAAAATGTCAACTGATGTCAGAAACAAAGGACTGATTCCTTAATAAATATAAATGGCTTCAAGATATGGAGAAGAAAAACAACAGCAATACAATAAGAAATTAAGCAGATGGTGTAAAAAGACAGACCTCAGTAATAGGAACACAAACGGTTCTTAAGCATATTAAAATTTCTTACATATCATATTAACAAATATGCTAAAGTATGATGATATGTTGTCAAACCTTATGGGAAAACAGGCACTCACAAAATGCTGGTGGGAATACAAAGTGGTACATGCCTCTAGAGGGTAATTTAAAAATATCCATCAAAACTACTAACGCTTTAACCCACTTCTGGAGCTGACTCAGATACCCTTTCACATGAACCCAATGGCAAATATACTAGGATATCATTGCAACATTACTTGTAGTAACATAAAATTGGATACAGACCAAGAGTCCTTCAATAAAGAACTGTTAAACATAAACTATGGTACATACATTCAACAGCATGCTATGCAACTACTAAAAAAGCAAACAAGCAAACAGAAAGGATGACAGTCTCTTTATAGAGACATGGAGAGAACACCAAAACATATTTTAAGTGAAAAACTCAATGTGCAGAACACACACACACACGTGTATGTATATGCATATGTATATCCCAAGAGGACCCTCTTTCTCTCCAAAAATATTGCAATAAGAATATGCATATATATATACACATATATATGAAAACATATATGTATATATACATATATAATGTTATCCTTTGTATAAGAAAAGGAAGCACAAAAATGTTTGTTTTAATTCACATATTATTTCGTAAAGAAACACTGGAAGAGTGCCTACCTAAAGTGGGTAGGAGGGAATGGGGTAGATGAGGAAGGAGTTATTATTTTAATTTCAAACTATGTGAATGTAACATCTATTCACAAGATAACAAAATGTCAAATATATATGTCCTTGTGTGTATTTGCATGTATGTTTGTGTGTGTGTACCCTACTTTTTGAGATAATAAGGAAATGGAAATCATTTTTGGCAACAAGGAAACTTTTGCTCTAAGCCTGGCTCCTCTGCAATTTGCTATTTTATATTGCCTCCAACTTTTATTCTTGATTTCATTAAAATAAATATTATATATTTTAGCATTGTTATTATAATAATGTTATAACACTTTGAGTGATTATAACGAGATAAAATTAGAATTTTAGAGTAAATGTGAGGTGAGAAAGAAAACATGAAGCAGGAAGAGGATATTTGAAAGAGCTGATGTGAACAATGGGAGAGAGTGTTGAAAAAGCAAAAGAGTATATTTCTCAAAAATGTCAAGAGTCCATTTCAGGTTGGTGACCATGAATCTGCCCATGTGTGGTTTTCACTGTATTTGAGAAAGTGCATAGATAAGGTCATCCATTGTTGGTTTTGCTAGTCAGAAAAAAAGGAATACGGAAATGAAGAATAGGATTTGATTAGAGACTGGCCGAAGTTTTTTACTAGGGAAGATAAGCTGAATGGTGGAGGGTGGAGAAGGAGTAGTAGAAAAGAAGAAAGGAGAGGGCCAATGATGTCACTGAGTGAATTAGCTGTAAAGATAAAGGTTAGGATAAAGAATAAGGTATGGAAATTTTTCTTCAATGACACATCAAACATAGTGAGTTTTCTATTCTCCAAATTTCTGCACTTCCTACATCCTATACTCCAAAAGTCAGGCTTAATTTTGCTATCCCAGACTTTCTTGCTGCTCATGCATCCTTAGTTCAAATCCTGGGTCTGCCTTTGTGGCACTGGAAAAGCTAGTTAAACTTTTGTGTTTCAGGTACTTCATCTATAAAAAAGAAGAACTAGTGAGCCACCTACTTGAGCTTGTTTCCATCTTTATTATTTTGAATCAAGGACCATTAAACAGTTAAAATATGATAAAATGCTTTCTTACTGGTGTAAGAAATTCTGATTTCAGAGATGTAATGTGAAAAAAATATACACCTTGGATTTGATTCTTATTGAATTAGTTTGTTTCTTCTCACAATGGAACCTAAGACTTCTAAATTAATATTTTTAAGACCGGATTAAAGATACAGTATAACAAAATGACAGTCCATTAATGATCATTACCAACCCACATTCCTCCCAGAAGTTACTCGAAAACAGTGATATAAATTGGCAAAATTGTATTCACCCTGAAAGGAGGGGCAAGATATTTTCATAGCTTCTTTAGACAATACTTATTGATAAGTATTTCTAGTAGAATAATTACCAGTTACAATATGCACTGTATTCTTTGTGTTTATTAAACAATTGCAGCTTATTATGCCTGGCTATTATGACCCTTTATTTACGATACTGCAGAAAAATTAGGGATTATCATGTTAATATTCCCCAAGTCAAAAGCTTGTATGTAACAGAAGAACAAAATAAGGATTTGAAATCAAATTTCTCTGTATTCTTATCTTACTTTTGTTATTTTATGTCTGTACGAATTTGGATAAATTACTAACCTCAAATCCTCAGTTTTCTAATTTGTAAAATGGGTATAATAGCACTATTTAATAGAATTGTTGTAAGGATTAAATAACATTTTTGTCTATTAAGCATCTAAACACATTAGGCTTCCACGTTTGTCCCTAATCATCTACATTGCTTTCTGCCCTGGCATCTCTAACAACATAAGGTTAAATAACAAAAGAATGCTTAGAAAGTTGTACCTATTACAAAACAGCTTTACAGTTACTAAGTTTACTCTCCCCTACTTCTCCCTCCCCAAGCCCACACTAATTAGTCACTTCCTCTTTTCTCAATATTCCATTAAAAACAGTCTTTTTCTCTTTAGTTTATGATTGATTATCTGGGAAAGGGCTGGTAATGCTGTGAATAAGCTACATATTGAGTTGAGAACAAAATAGCTGAAAACAGTCTGAGGCAGTTCTAGTTGGCACACAAATCAATTATAGATCATCATTTAACAGAAACCAAAACACAGACACTCACTAGAGAACCAATTTTTATCCTCAACCTCTTCCTGAGAAAACTAAGAAATATATATCTATAAAAATGTCAACCTATTCCATTGACTTGTATCAAGGGAAAAAAACTTTAAAATGTCAGTATCACCATTATTTTGAGTCAGAAAACGGTTGTCTTTATGATATGTAACCACACAAGTTCTTCTCAGTAAAATAAAAATAAAACAGAAATTAGATTCTCTGCACCTTAAAGTATTATTTTATATAACATATAGATGAAAGCGAATGGTTAAGAACTTTTGGCATATCCAATAACACAGGTTGCAAAACAAACGGGATGGTGCATAAATGCCTCTCGTTTCTACACACATGCCTCTTTGCAGTATGATTTTTCTGTTCCTTCCAGCAAAAGGTAGAGTCAATTTCTCTCCCTGCTTATGGGTCTTGTGACCCACCTTAACCAGAAAAATGTGATGGGCATTATGTTATGGGAGTTCCAAGTCTATGCTTCAAGAGGCCTTCGAGCTTCCATTGTCACCCTTTTAGAAACCAAATGCCATAAAAAGAAGCCTGAGCTAGACTTCTTGATAGTTATAGGCTACAAAGAGAGAGAGAGAGAGGAGGGAACCCTGTCAGCAGCCAGATGTGAGACCATCTTAGATCATTTCGTCCATTAAGCCTCCATATTACTACATTCACAAGAGTGACCTCTAGTGAGTCCCACAGAAAAGGCACCCAGCTGATCCCAGCTAAAATTTCTGAACAAGAGAATGAGGAGCAAAAAAATGATTATTTCAGGATACTGAGGTTTTTGCTTTTGTTTTAGTTTTCCTGAAAAAAAAGTGGCATATTTTACTGATTCTCAACAAAGTTCTTCAGAAGATTAATAATAAAAGTTTGATATATATTATGAGCAATTATAACCTTTGGACACAAAGGAAAGCCAGGCTGTATCAAAATGAGTGAGCCTCTTTTCTTTTGATTCATCATCCATAACTGGCTGTACATCTTCTACTTCTACTGGAGCATGTTTTGAATTCTATTTTTCAGAGTAATGACTGGACCAGGGTAACTAGCAAAGAACTTTGGCATTTCAGCTGTAAAATGCCCTCCTCAAATCCTCTAGAGATATTTCTCCCTCTTCCCACAGAGTTGGCCACACTCTAGTTTCTAAAATTCCTTATTGTTGTCATAACTTCATGTCTTGTTCTGTTTTGTTTTTCCTGATCCTACTTCTCCTGAAGATGCTTCTTCAGAAAAGATTCAAAGAAGTTCAAAATTGTTGCCTAAATATCTGGCTTCTTTAAATTCCAGACTACATCTTTACTTTCATTTGTGAAAGCAATGAAATATGAGCTAAAGAAGATACTTTTGACTCCTTTAACGCTAAATATCTGCTTTGCCAGAAGAGAGTAAAATGCCACAGCTGATGTGGGAAAACCCATGGTCTTTCCCCCTAAAATTGGTTTTAATAGCTTCAAACTGGTAGAATTCGGGGTATTTTATGTTTGAATAAACATATTTGATATGTAGTTCTGGCTAATTAATGTTGAATCGTTTCCTTGGTGAAACAGAAATTGAAACTTAGCAACCATACATTTTACTTATATCCTTGTCCTACACATATGTCACTTGGTGACATAGTGACCAAGCAGACAATTAGAAAAGAGGTCTTTACACAAATTGATAAAGAGGTTTTTTTCCCCATTGGTATGCAAATTTATCATTGTGACAGAATCACTAGCACAGCCCACAACAATGGCCACAGCTTCCCCAAGCCACCATCATATGCAGTGATTTGTTACATAGCAAGAGACAACTGATATATCCACCAAGATGGAGTCAGCATATTTCAGAGAAAAGAATGTTGAAAAGAAATAAGGTAACCTGGCTTCAAGTCCTAGTTGCACCATTGATTACCCATGTAAAATTGGATGAACCACTTAACCTCTCCAGACCACAATTTCTTCTTGTACAAACAGATTTCATTAGGCAATCTTCTGTCACCTCAGCTACAAAGTTTATGCTTCTAAGTTACTATAGCTGACAGTAATTGTAGATCCAAATTAACTGAAGCTTTGGTTTCAGAATACTGCTCATAACTGTCTAGAAAGTCCAGATTCTCACCTGCTAAAGGAAGATGACATCTGTTATCTCTTTGAGAACAATGATTCTGCCAAAAGTCTAAGGTAATCTTCTATTTTTGGAGATAGTTTCCTTTTACAAGTTGAATAAATGCAGTATGATCAGGTGAATAGTACTGGCCTGTATGTACAAACCTAACACGAAAGATGAACTTACAGAACTTTGTAAACTTTTCCCTATTTCAGAGCAAAACTATTTCTAAAAATCTTTAGCCATGGCAATAAATCCTCACTAGAGGAATCTGCAGAAATACAGAAATATTTACCTGAAAATGCTGCACCAGGTTTTCAGAGTTCTCATTTCTTAATGTTCTCATATCGTTTATATAGCAAGAATCAAAAATGATACATTGTGTACTAGTCAAATTCAAGTCAACTGTAGACATCATTGAATCTACTTATTTTATAGCCTGCTAAACATGAATCTAGTGTTTTGAATGTAAAAATTTCTAAAATAGACAAAACACTTGTAATTAGCCTCAGGAAAGACTTATGGCACCAGTGAAAGTGCACTTTATCTGGAGTCAGATAGTCATAGTTGAGTCCACAACCTGTCTGTTAGCTGTGTAACCCTGGACAAACCACTAACCTCTCTGAGCTGTAGTTTCCTGCTCTATAAAAAAGTGATGATTCAATATCAAAAAAACAAACAACCCAATCCAAAAATGGGCAGAAGACCTAAATAGACATTTCTCCAAAGAAGATATACAGATTGCCAACAAACACATGAAAGAATGCTCAACATCATTAACCATTAGAGAAATGCAAGTCAAAACTACAATGAGATATCATCTCATACCAGTCAGAATGGCCATCATCAAAAAAATCTACAAACAATAAATGCTGGAGAGGGTGTGGAGAAAAGGGAACCCTCCTGCACTGTTGGTGGGAATGTAAATTGATACAGCTGCTATGGAGAACAGTATGGAGGTTCCTTAAAAGCTAAAAATAGAACTACCATATGACCCAACAATCCCACTACTAGGCATATACCCTGAGAAAACCATAACTCAAAAAGAGTCATGTACCAAAATGTTCATTGCAGCTCTATTTACAATAGCCAGGACAGGAACCAACCTAAGTGTCCATCAACAGATGAATGGATAAAGAAGATGTGGCACATATATACAATGGAATATTAACCATAGAAAAAATGAAATTGAGTTATACGTACTGAGGTGGATGGACCTAGAGTCTGTCATACAGAGTAAAGTAAGTCAGAAAGAGAAAAACAAATACCATATGCTAACACATATATATGGAGTCTAAAAAAAAAAAAGGCCATGAAGAACCTAGGGGCAAGACAGGAATAAAGACACAGACCTACTAGAGAATGGACTTCAGAATACGGAGTGGGGGAAGGGTAAGCTGGGACAAAGTGAGAGAGTGGCATGGACATATATACACTACCAAATGTAAAATAGATAGCTAGTGGGAAGCAGCTGCATAGCCAGGGAGATCAGCTCGGTGCTTTGTGACCACCTAGAGGGGTGGGATAGGGAGGGTAGGAGGGAGGGAGACGCAAGAGGGAAGAGATATGGGGACATATGTATATGTATAACTGATTCACTTTGTTATGAAGCAGAAACTAACACAACCATTGTAAAGCAATTATACTCCAATAAAGATGTTTTTTAAAAAAGCGATGATGATACACCTGAATTGACTATTTCACAAGGATATTGTGAGTATCAAATCAGAGGATTTGATGAGAAAGGTTTTTTTTAAATGCTCTATGGCTAATACCCCGAGGAAAGGAAAAGTGAGAGGCCTAGGCAATTCTCAATTCAGGGCAAAGCCTGAGGTCTGCTGTATGTACACAAAGCTGTAAGGTTTTGGATAGAAATGATTAACACCAGAAGTAGACTTCGTGTTTTCTTTTTTATGACTATTTTCTCTTGTCAATCGATTTTTTCCCATTTTTGTTTTTCTGCCCTTTTGCTTTTCATACCATGTGGCCCTCTCATCGTATTCAGTAACTCAACCAACAAACATTTACTGAGCACCTAGTGAACACTGAAGGCAAAGATGGTCAAGACCCAATCTCTGGTTCTAGAAGCTCACATTCAAATGGAATGTCATACAAGCAACAACTCATCTTAAGGCAATAAAAAACAGTAATAACAAAAACATGGTGAAAACACTAAGGGAGAAGAGAGGAAGAACAACTATCCTTTCTGAGACATAGAGAAAGGATACTCTGGACAAGCCTCTCAAAGGAAGTGGCAATTGAACTATATCTTGAAAGGTGAGAATTTTTCTAGGCAGACAAGAGACATTTGAGGTAAATCATAAGATCATAGCATATGCTAAGAGCTGCAATTAATTATGATAAAAAAATAATTTTGAGAGCTAACATCTATCAAGCATTTGTTACATGCTAAGCAAGGAATTTGGACTCTATATTTTAAAGGAAAGGGAAGATGGTTGTTCATACTATTTAGAGTATTTCACATACCAAATATTCAATTCCTGATTTTTTAACTTACATAATATTTTGGCATATTAATGCCTCTAATTGGCACCTCAGTACCATAATGCCCTCCAAAAAAATGTTACCTCAAGGCTATACATTTAAGCAGTTTTTAAAATGCATCCTTTAGTTCAATGCAAAAGAAAGCATAATTGAGGATTATTAACAAACAGAAGTAATAATTAAATAATAATACATTTTAGGAATCTAGTCTTACTGTTTATTAGGTATTTAATCTTTCAAAAAATTGCAAATAAAATACTAGCTATTGGAACCATATCAATTTAACTTGCTCTTCTCTGACATCAGTGAAAGGGTATTATTTATCACACTAAGTATATATTATAATCTTCTGTTGATAGTAAAAGATCAGAGATTACCTTCCATCAAACAGAATTATGATGCCATAACATTTTATCTTGTTATAGCTGATATCAATCACTAGGTGACAGTGAGCTGCAGAGCAGATTTTTCAGTCAATATACCTGACATGCTCAAACATCTGAAATACAGCAACCAACTTCCATGTGCTTTGTTTGTGAAAGTGAAAAACGGAGCATAAACAAATAAGTGCCTGATTGTTAATATCATATATGTTGCTCAATACCACTTGGTTTCTGAGCAATTAACTGGTGTTTTTACCTAGAACTTCATCAAAGGAGAGAAAAGTCAGTGTCAATAAAACAGAAAGTGGGGCATTGTTTTAAATGGAGACATGAGAGTGGTAACATCTTCAATCACAAGATTAGGGCAAAGAACCCCTCCTGGTGTAACTCTCTGGAGACACATATATTCTCACTCTTTCATCAGAGAGCTATACAAGGCCCTGACTGAAGTCACAAATCTCCTAAGTAAATCCTCTTTCTCAAGAAGGGTCACAGCCTCTTTCCTGCATCTATTTTGAGTTATATCATGTGCTCACTCAATGGGTAATCTGGGCCAATATTTTCCCCTCCTCGTGGTTTTGTAACTGCAGAAGACTATTCTTCCCTTCTCATTATGTTAGTAGCTTTGCTTTTTAGAAAAAGATAGAGCAGCGCCCTTGAATTTTTGCAACGTTCAGTGTGCACTCAATGTTATCAAATACTTAAGCTATAGAAAGGAAAACATTGTATTTGTAAAATCTTTGTTCATCTTCATGTGTAAATTTTATAGCATGCTGATTCATGTCAAAACTCAGAACTATATTCATTTGTCTTACTAGATTCTTAATATTTCTTTAACTGGAATGACAGAAAAGAAGAGCTTTATTATAAATCCAAAACTTTAACCTTTCTAAGTACTGACTGTATAGTAAAGAATTAGCATTTACAATTGTTTATATTATTTAATTTAAAAACAACAGTTGTCTACTCTGTGAATCATAAAATAATATGCTTGAATATTTTCTTTTCTCTTTTTTCCTATGTTGAGATGCTCATACACTACATTATAGAGAATACAGCAAAACCTTCCCAAACTTGCAAAATTATTGGATGAGGACATTCATTTTTATGCAGACTATATGCATATTCATATAAAACAGTCTGAAAAATGTATCAGATATAATTAGCATGTTTATGAATCTATTTGCTCTGCTATTAAGTAACAAATTTGTAGTAACCATGGCAACTGCAACATCACAAGCATAAGTTCTATTTTTGTAATAATATGAGTACCTTTCTTAAAGCAACATTCATACTTAAATTCTACATTTTAAAATATTAAAAGAAGAGTTTTTAAAATATCATGTCATTTTTCATTACATAAGGACACATTTTATATTTTGATTTTATTTTAAAGTAAAAGCTGTTTCCTTTTTGTTGTAGTGTGTGTGCCAATAATAATATTTAAGTGTAAAGGGAAAAAACATGGAATATTAGGCTCAGGTTAATACAGGTGGTTATAAGATTGTTAACTTTTCCTTTTTTTTAGATTTTTTTTTAATATGGACCATTTTTAAAGTCTTTATTGAATTTGTTACAATATTGCTTCTGTTTTATGTTTTGGTTTTTTGGCCACGAGGTACGTGGGATCTTAGCTCCCCAACGAGGGATCAAACCTGCATCCTCCACTTTGGAAAGTGAAGTCTTTAACCACTGACTGCCAGGGAAGTCCCAAGACTGTTAACTTTAAAAAATTCCATTTCATTTGAAACAGAAAAAAAATAAGAACTTTCCAATTTTTTAAAATAAAAGTCATATATGGATTTCCTATTTGACTTCTATTTAAATTTTCTTCTTCAATCTTAATAAGTATGTTTTATCTAAGTAGTAACATTTTGTCTAAGTATTAACATTTTTCTCCACAGCTGATTTGGGGAGGTATTTTAGTTAACACTTTTGTTAGAAGTAATTAATTGAATTATTACTTGTTTTCAGCATCTAAGTACCATCACTTCTAGACATATCATCCTGAGCATTTTATGTAACCATTACAAACCTCACTTTGCTGCCCTATAAAATAGATATAATAATAATACCAACATTAAAGGATGGGTAAGAAGGTAAAATGTGAAAATGCCAGTATGATGAACATACTTTGCTGTTCCTTTAAAATCACAATTCTGCCAGTACCATACTGTCTTGATTACTGTAGCTTTGCAGTATAGTCTGAAGTCAGGAAGCCTGATTGCTCCAGCTCCATTTTCCTTTCTCAAGATTGCATTGGTTATTCGGGGTCTTTTGTGTTTCCATAGAAATTGTGGAACTTTTTGTTCTAGTAATGTCAAAAATGCCAATGGTAGTTTGATTATGGAATATTACTCACCATAAAAAGAAACGAAATTGAGTTATATGCACTGAGGTGGATGGATCTAGAGTCTGTCATACAGAGTGAAGTCAGTCAGAAAGAGAAAAACAAATACCATATGCTAACACACATATATGGGAAAAAAGTAAAAAATTTTTAACTGATTCACTTCATTATAAAGTAGAAACTAACACACCATTGTAAAGCAATTATACATAAATAAATAACTAAATGAATGAATAAATTAAATTACAATTCTATATTCAGGTGTATTTTGTTACAAAAATCAAATTTAATCCTGAAAGGAAATGTTTCAAATAATTCAAACCGTACAAACATTGGATTTCTGTATTTTTATCAAAAAGTGGCAGAGGAATAACTGATGTCTGGAGAATTGGGATGATGATATTAGGTGAAGAGATTGTGCAAAAGCAACTCTTTCCTTTTTTAAAAAAATTCTAGCATGGCTTTAAGCCCCAAGTCAACCACTCACTGAGCCTCATTACCTCAACTATATATGGAAGAGTAATATCTATTTCCTTAGATTTTTACATGCATAAATATAACATAAAGCAGCCATCATACTCTATGACACAATATTTGTCAATGAAAGTAGTTAATCTAATCCCCATCCTTCATTTTAAAATTGTAATATTTGTCAATGAAAGTATTTAACTTAATCCCTATCCTTCATTTTAAAATTGTATAGACTTGAGAAAGTTTAGAGCGTGCTAAAGAGAAACTAAGAGGTTCAGATGAGTTTAGCCTTTCTAGCTATGTGCTCTGAAAAGAAAAAAACTGGATGGGAATTTCTCTGGACAGAGTCTGGCGGAGCTAGGACTTGGTTGGCTTTGAGAAGAATGGCTACAATTTGAGCTGAAAAGGTAATACTGTAGCCCAGATGGAAAGGCCTTGCTCACCCTTGAGACAGAGGAAGGGCCTCAGAATCAAACTAGAAAGTAGAAGGTGAGAGCAAACCGTAAACACAGGTCAGTGATACAGAACTCTAGCTGGCAAGGGAAAGGAAAACCCAGGGCAGATAGAGTCTGTAACTCTGTAATTGTCCTCATATACCTCATCTCAATGTTCAACACCACCATGACCATTCCGTTTAAAAACTTCAGCCCCAGTCTCACACTCCTGTTCGCCCTTACTCTCCTTTGTTTTCTTCATAGGACTTACTATATTAGAATATGCTATAAAATTTACTTTTTTATTGCACATAGTGTCCATCTCCACTCTCTAAGATGTAAACTCCAGAGACTTGTGGCTCTTTCTTCACTGCTGTGTCCTCAGTACCTGTCAAACCCTCAGAAAATACTTGTTGAATGAGTCTTTAGCATGGTGTTTGGCACCTTGTAAGCATACAATAAAGATTATTTGTTATTACTACTATATTTTTTCTTTTTTTATCTATTTTTTTCCTCAAATTGTCTAAAAATAGGGTCTTCCTTAAGATAAAGATAATGGGAATAATGAAGATCTACCTTATCCCTTTTAGGAGAAAGAACCTAATTTTGGTTGGATCAATGACTTAAAAAAAAAAGATTTTAACATAAATACTACCTTAATCTTCGAAAATACTATAATCCATATCAGATTGACCACAAATTAATCCATTAGATTATCTGGTCAACTAATTTTGTTAAATCAAAAAATTATACCCAATTATCCAAATTGGATAATTTGCTGAGTGTCATATTTACCTACTATTGTGGATTCCATACACATTTTATCTCTTTAAGACTTGCTCTCTATTCATAAAAATAAATAATTTGAAGAGTCTCTCCCTTCCGTTGCATAATAACCTCAAGGCTGAGCTGCTTACTCTAGAGTAGGTACACATTTTAACTGATTTGTTATCATTTAGAATCTAGGGAGAAAATTAATGATGATGGTAAGTGTGATTAAGTCTAATTTATCTCAGCCAATGCAGTAGACATAAATTCTCTCTAGTCAAAGTCAACATTTGTCAAGCTGACCTACCTTGTCTTATTTTCTGTGTATATTTCAGAGGCATAGAAATAGAAGTAATTTGCTGAGCAATAATGTAGTTAGTGATGTACTAAACAGGACTTATGATCTTCCTAATGACAGAAGATACAGGCTGTGAATAAAAAGGGGAAGGAGCACTGCCTCTGTCTTATAAAGAACTAGAAAAGTGATAATGTGGCAGGGCACACTCCCAGCAGTTGGTGACACGGTCTAGATCAGATTGTAAGGTCAATGAAATAAGAGGACCATAAACGAGTTGGTTGTATTTTAGTAGTCTACTTATAGGAAATTTAGAAAGAAAAGCTGTACTCTAGTTATACATATCAAAGAGAATGAGGAAGGTCTGGATGCTTATAGAACTATTTCAGTTCAGACAACTTATTTCAGTTGTCTCAATAGAGTTGGCATTGGCTACAAACCACATATCATGACGGTTGAAAAGAATTCTGTTTAGTTATGCTACACAGTCAACTGTTCTGATAAAAATATTTCAAATGCATCATGTCTCCACTTAACGTTTATTCCTTCCTTCTAGAGAGAATGTGTTGTTAAGGTTAAATTAGATAGTAATAATATAGATTGTGAATGATCAGCAGTTTCAAAAATAATGTTAACCAATGAATAATCCAAGTATGAAGCGCCTTATAGACAAGGTAGAAAAATAAGTTTGAATTCCTCTCATGCTGTGTTGAAGGCTGTCCTTTAAAACTTCTACCGCAGGAACACTCCATTTCCTATCCTCCCTTCTCCCCTGCCTTTAGATATGACTTTGTGTCTTTTTCTCCCCCACAGAATGTCAGCAGAAGATACTGCTATGAATAAGATATGCTACTGCCAAGCCTGCCCCATAGAGTTCCCTAAACCACCCCTCCAGGTTCTTCCCTCCATCCCATGGGTAGAAACAACAATGATCTCAGATATCATGCATTTAAGATGGTATTGTTGTTATCAACCTGGATCCTCAAATGATATTCATTCATGCATTCAACAAGTACATATTGAGTACTTCAAATGTGCTACGTACTGTATTTTTCTAATAATTTGTAAAATTATATTTATTAATCAAAATGATTAAACTATTTCAATAAATTGAATCATGTCATCCAACAATGTGAATTTATAACATATTTAAGGTGTGAGAAATGAGTGTGATAAAATTTAAACTGAAAAAATGCAAGACACAAAGCTATCTAGATAGCATAATTCTAATTGTGTTTGATGTTATAAGGGCTGTATAGGCTTTCTCAACACCCACTCCCTTCAGTGGCAGAGGTTCAAAATCTAAAAATGACCTTTTCTATATCCGCTTGTAGCTTGGGCCCCAGATGTAATCTGGTTTCCTCTTTCATTTGAAAGAGAGTTATGCAGTGAGAGGGAGAGGGGTAGGGTGCAAGGCACCCATTCAGCTTGCAGGTGTGAATCAGGGTAGTAGCAGGGAGATGGTAGAGCCAGCAGTCAAGAGGAAAGCTTCCTAATTTTGCAGTTTCCTGATCATGGCACACACAGCAGTCCTCTTGGTTCTGCTGTGGTTTCAAGTCCCTTCTGAAAGCTTAGACTAGGAGCTTTTTTTTCAGCTGTCCAAAAATTGTGATCTTCCTATGTTCTCTAGTAAAGTATTTCCTGCTTAAGCTAGCCAAAATGGTGTGTGTGTGTGTGTGTACAGTTATTTATGAATTCTTGGATTAAAGATTTCTTAAAACAGTTTTTGAGCCTAATCCATAAATCCTTGGCATTTATTATTATTTTGATTATATACAAAAGGCTCATTCCCCCTAAGTATGTTAACACAAACTTAGTGTCTTAATTATTTCTGAAATTATTCTTTAACCATACTGTAGTCTTATATCACTATTTTGATAATATGGAATCACTGAAAGTCTAACTTTGCTGAAAATGTTCTTACATAAAATATTTATATTCACATTAACTATACTCCAAAAACATGTGACTAGATGCTTTTACGCTTCTAAAGTCCTTAACAAAGCATTAACAAAAAGCATTAATACTGATTGTAAACTCCGAAGACTGGGTTTAGCATTGGCCCAGTGGAGTCAAATCAATTGAACACTCTAAATAGTTTTAGTTTTTATTAAAATGATAATTTTATTAAAAATAATTTTATTATTTTCTAAAAAGAAAATAATCCAGAAACTTTTCTAACCACATATTTAGATATTATAGTACATAGAGTTTTTGTAATAAAATTTATTATTATTAAACAGAAATTTGTAGTGCCTGGATCATTTATGCTGTCAACCTGAATTGAAAATGTACTGGCTATCCTAGCACAATCACAGGCAGACTTCTTAATTAACACATCATGCTGATAATATACTCGATTGGAATTTTAAAATTAGAAATACAAGAGCACATTTTCCCATCAAAAATTGACAGGTGGCGGGCTTCCCTGGTGGCGCAGTGGTTGAGAGTCCGCCTGCCGATGCACGGGACACGGGTTCGTGCCCCGGTCCGGGAAGATCCCACATGCCGCGGAGTGGCTGGGCCCCTGAGCCATGGCCGCTGGGCCTGCGCGTCTGGAGCCTGTGCTCCGCAACGGGAGAAGCCACAATAGTGAGAGGCCCGCATACCGCCAAAAAAAAAAAAAAAAAATTAACAGGCGGCCCCAAAAGTAAATCATCATAATAACAGTAACAATAATAATGATGATGATGACCAATTTCTTTTGAATAAGAAACAAAACCTCTGAACTACTTCTATTTCCATACTTTCTACCACCAGCTTAAAAGAACTGATGTTTTAGGAGGAAAATGCTGTAATTCATGATTATATAAAATATTGTATAGAGTTGCAACTATTCCATGTACATTTATTGCAATAATGTTGTCATTTGTTTAATCATCAAATATGCATTAATTGTCTACTTTGAACCTGTCATTTTGCCCTATACAGGTTATACAGTGGTGAAGAAGACAGACACAGATACATGTAGCTGACAGGCTAGAGGGTAAGACAATAAACATGTAACAGGCAAATAAATATCTACTTGCAAGCTTAGAAAATCCAGACATGATGCTGCAATAAAAGGTAACAGGTCAGGATCTACTTAGATAGGGTAACCAGGAAAGGCTCTCAGGGGAGACATCATCCTAGCCAAGACCTGAAGGATGGGTGGGAACCAACCACACAAGTATGGGAGGAAATCCTGCAAAGGGAATTGACCTTATGGATCCTCAAGAATGAGTTAGCTTGAAGTGTTTGAAGAAATAAAATGCTATGTTACTAAAATATAACAACATATATGGCTATATATGTATATTTAATATACATATATATAATATGTACTGTTAAGTTATAACACAGTTGACCTATGGTGTAAAATTTTCCCCAACTCCAAAATGCTAAACTTGCATGAAGAATGTAACTTTCCTTCTTTGTCTACATATTTACAGGATAGGCTAAATAATATTGTAGTTAAAAACAGAAACAAAATCTCAGAGTTAATTTCTTACTCTACCTGTCTTCTGGGTGTGTGAGGGATGGTAGTGTGGGGAGCTGAGGGCCTTGCTCTTCATCTCCCTCACTCCAGGAGCTCGGTAAAGAGAGAAGTTTCTGAGGCAAAAAGTGGGGTGCGTTGCACTCTGGTTCTTAATACTTCCATGGAGTAGGACACACAGCACTTTTGCTCACATTTCCTTGACCAACAAAGATAACATGGTCACAACTAACTCCATGTACCCAAGGAGAATAAGAAATGTTTGGTGAACAGCACTGATAAGTCTGAATAATGGAAAGAGAAAGGGTAGGAAAGAGAAAGATTGATTCTGATCATGTCATCAGAAAGCTCATACTTAAGAATAAAACACTAGGTTTTTCCATTTAAGGAGAAATACATAGCTCTGAAATGAGATGAATAAAAATTCTCAGTACTACAAATGTACAACCTTATATTATCAAATTCTCTAATGGTCAACAGTTTAATTTAATTGTGAATTTGATAGTTCTGTTTCATTTTAACTCTTCTTGAACTCTAGAAAATTTCAGAACTCTAAAACACCAGCAAATAAATGTTGATAGCACCTGGAGCATATTCCCTTTCTTATTTACTTTCAGTTTACTTCCATTATGTTCTTTAGAGGGAGAACAATGTTGTAATCCTTGTGACATGTCTGTAGAGATTAATCATCCAAATATTCTAAATGTGTTCGTTATCACTGTTGCACAAATATTTTACAACTATCTACCTTCAAGGCATTTTTATTCTCTTCTTTCCATAAACCATTCCTTTTCTTTGATTGAAATTGCTTAGGAAAAGAAGAAGGTCACTGATTACTTGGGAATGCTTGTGACGTACACCCTTTATTGCTCAACCAGGACCTTCTACATCCATACCCAGGAAACCAAAAGGAAAGAGATAAAGTGCATAAGACCAGTAACAGTACTCTTGGGAAAGCACCACTTCTGGAAGGAAAAAGGTCCCTTTGGAGGTTTGAGGGTGATGCAAAAGAAGGAGGTAAGAGATGAAAGTTAAAGGGCCTGAACAAAGATACAAAATCAGAAGATACAATCATCCACCTCCCCAAGAGAAAAAAAAATTAAATCAATAAAAGAAAATTAACGTTACCATATCGAAAGAAGGAAGTACTCTTGTACTAATAGGCCAGCCAAGCCTATCTCCTTTGTCTGCATAAAACATACCTCTGGTCTAAGAAAATCAAACACATTTAAAATTTTTTAAAAAGATGTCCAACCATGTTCATACAAAACTACTGTACAAGGAAAATGGAAAGTGCAAATCAAAGTATTTCAGTTTACATTCTCCTTAATGAAACTACAATAAAGCAGAAGGAAACTAAATTAAATAAACCTTAAACAAGAAATTACAAAATTTTAAAAAATTTAAATCATAATTTATAAACTTCAAAACAGAAATGGGCAAAAAAAATAGAGATGAAGAATTGACAAACTCAGAAAGAAATGATATTTTTAAAATTATAAAATTCATGTTAGAAATAAAGGCTAAATTACAAGGTGCACAAGGGAGAATGGATTAAACAACAACAATAGATCATAAAGGATATTAAAGAAATGCAAACATAAAGCCATGTCAATGAAAACAAAAGAAACTGGAAAAAAAATCAGGGAAAATGTAATTGATATATAAAATAGACTATAGGACATTTATCATAGAAATGATCTGATCCCCAGAAAATTTTTAAAAAACAATGAAATATATAAAGTTACAATCAAAGGAAGAAATTCTGGTAAAAGAAGACCTGACTCATATTAAAAGGACCCACTGTGTAACTGGGAAAACTGACCCAGACAAGCTCTAATAAAACTAGTATTTTTTAGACTGTAGACTCTAAAGATGAAGAAAAATCCTCTGGGCCTAGGAAACACACACACAACACACACACACACACACACACACACGTACCTATCTCTCTCTCTCCATCAATCTAAATTGAAACAGAAAAGCAGATAAAGAAAATGTTTACAAAATGTTAATAATCAATGAACCAAGGAGAAGGATATATGGGTGTCCATGGAATTGCTCTTTCAAATTCTCTTTAGTTTAATTATTTTTTTTATAAAAAGAGAAAAATCATCACTAGTAACAAAAAAGAAAAAAGAATGAACAATTTTCATACAAATAATTTCCTAATTTCCTACATATCATTATTTTAACGGCTGCATAATATTCTTTATAAGGATTATTACACTTCCTTTTAACCAATAACTCTTGTTTGGCATTTAGGTTTTTTTTTCAGTTGCTGCAAGTCTTCAAATTTTGAACATGAGTTAAAATTTTTTAACAAACCAAAATGAGACCAAAAACTAAAGGCTGGCAGAAAGTAATGAGACGCTTTTAAAACAATTCCAGAGATGATCTTAAAACATGTTTTAATGATGTCAGCATGAACAAAATAAATATCATCTTGAAAGATGAAATTATATTTGCTGTGCAAATTGCATAGTTTTTTTTAAAAAATTAAGTAAGAAAAGAACAAAAAAAGTTAGGTAAGAAGAAAGGAGAAAATATACTACTTTATAGTCACACTCAAATAAGCAAAAAATGGTAGAGCTAGGGATATATCTCAAAAGATATCACCACTTCCTCTCAGCTTACATTTTTTAGGGAAATATATATATGTTATAATATAGGTAACATGGGCTTGCACCTAACATCTATAATATAGGTAATACACCATGTATATAATAGTTATAAAATAGGTAAAGTGTGATATATGCATAATAGCAGCCAAGAAAGTGCTGTGCAATATATTAGAAAGGAGAGAGCAATTGCTTTAAACTTTTTAGAGGATGCTCAAAAACACTGACAGAAATAGTTTCATAAAGGAGGTGAGGCTGGGGATATGCTTGAAGTAAGAGAAGGACTTTCCCAGGGAATTGTGGGAAAAGTCATAGAAAAAAATAATAAAACAAGGCTCAGAGGCCTTTGAGAATTCTTGGGTGAAAGCAGGACACAGTGTATGCCAGCAAATATCCATGAGCTTACTGAAAAAATATTTATTGAGCATCCAGCATGGTGAGCCTTGACTGACATGCTCAGGACTTGGAATTGGTTGTTAGAAAATAAGGAGCATTGAAGGCTTTGAAACAGCTTGTAATGTGATGGTCATGCAGATGGTTACGTGGCAGATGAAGACCTGGTCTCAGTTCAACATATGTCATACCCTGCCCTGACTCTGTATGCTTGATAGGCCCAATTAGAGTATCTCTCACACCTGTGGCAACACGGTTACTGCCTTAAAACTCATTCTCAATCAAAAGTATAACTTTTATTACTTTATACAATTAACCCTAATGGACATTCCAAGGTTCTCCAGAGCAGTCATAGGGCTGACATGCTATAACAATGATAGAAGGATCAGCTCAAAGCTATACCATACTAAATACACAAATGAATGCTGAATAAAGGAACCAGTTATTTTCTAAATAGCCAGCTGTTGGTATGGAGTAGATTAATCATAGTGATAGATAAATGGCTCAGTTATTCTTTTTTTTGGGGGGGGGGGGATGTTTGGCTATAAAGTCAGCTCAGCCCAAAGGTTTCTCCAGGCTCCTAAAACATTCTGGATATGGCTGACAAAGATATTCACTTTGTCATATTTCTTTGTCCCTTTCATTCTCAGGGATGAAGATAGTGTACTACATCAATAATCATGACTTTATTGGAAGTAAATATGATTTTCTGGGTCTTCTGGAAAGTACTATACATTTAGTTGCTGTGTTTACATGATTTCAATTTGAAACCAACCTTTGAATGAATCTCCTCTGGCTGAATTACTTTTAGTTTAGGCCTCATTTGATTTAGGCAGAAAAAGAAAAATCATGTACTGAAAGATAGAGTCAAATTTCCTGTGCACAAAAGTAGAGATGTTTCCCCATTCCTCCCAAGGATTAAGTGATAAGGTGCAACAAACACTGGATCGGACCAGGGACACTTGGGCTGCAGTCTCAAGTCTGTCCCATTAATTAATTAATTCACTCATTCATTCATTAAATATTTATTGAACTTCCTATGTGCAAAGCACTGTCCTAGGTGTTGAAAAGAATAAGATGATATTGACTTTGGGGAGAGAATCTAACTTATTTTGACTCAGGCCTCTCAAAAATTTTCTATGTGTGACTATCTGCAGTCATAAGCTTAAAATGATTTAAGGAACCAAGTAGGGAATGTGTGGAACAAGGATGAGAGTATGATGGAATTGGTGGTGAGGATCTATGGTGTACTGGACAAACTATGCCTCACCTAAAGGCATTCAAATTCAATTTTTCAAAATAAAATATAATGGGAAAAGCCACATTGCAGGCCCTATTTGGAGGGACTCTAGTTTCTCACCCTTGAACTATATGATTTCTAGGATATTCTCTGATCCTCACATCCCTTTCATACTTTAAAACAAATGAATGAATGAGTGAATGAATGCACGAGTGAATCTATTTCCTTAAAGCTTAACTTCCATTCAGTTTTCTAGATGACCCTAATCAAATTCACATTTTTGGCAGGAGTATCTTCTTCTGAAAATTTGTTCTATGGGAATGGGAAATAGACTTGGGGGAGGGGAGAAAGTGGGAATGAAAAGGCACTGAAAACACACTTGGCCCACTTAGCATATTAGTTTTAGGTGACCCTACCTATACACCCTTCTACTTCCCCACTCAGCCTAAACCCAGAAGTACCATTTGAGTCAAAATTCTTGTCTTAGATTATGATTTAGGTTTGGTGCTAAAGAAGATACATTTCACAGCCTGTAAGTTACTAAGGACAGTGTCTGGTACTTGCTAAGTGTTCAGTAAATGAGACTGTGAGTAGACACACAGCAATGTATATAAGAGCCTTGCCTCAGGTCAGAACTTGGTTTGAAACCAAATCCCACTTTTTATAGGTGGGTGGCCTTAAACAAGGCATTCAGTCTCCATAAGTCTCAGACCCCTCAGAGTACCTCCACGTGGGGTTGCTGCAAGATGCAACGTATCTCAACAGCGTTTCTGGGATGTGTCACGTATCCAGCACAATGCCTGGTAGTCAGCAAAAACTAAAGAAGCACTGGCCATTTTATCAGCTTTTGTGAAGGCACTACTTATTTTTTGAAAATTTTTTTATTTATATTTTTGTAAATTGATATATAAAATGAGAGCATATTATTAAATATGCTATAAAAATTATTTTAAAAGAAGGAAGCCTTATACATCACTTTAAAAATTATTACACATTGGATGGCTCTATGAAGAGTTAAATCACTGCTTTATCTTTCATAAGCCTAGTGAAAACCAAATGGCACAAGGATCAATATGAAACTTTAAAACAATTTTTTTTTTAGACAGAAAATCTACGTCTATAGTTCAGGCACATTTTTACACATCAGTGAAAGTTCCAATTAATATTTCTGAAACTCGTCGACTGGCATAGATTTTCTTTATAGTTGGAAAATTGTCAAATGTTTAAACAAGGGGACAGAAGTTGTGCTAGTATAAAAGCAAATAATAACATTTTAAAACTCTGTCACTATCCAAAGTCCATCATCTTTGGTCTTATCTGAATCTAGGGAAATGTATTTGATTATTATAGGTCCTATTTGCATGCATTCAGTATTCACATTCTATTCATTTCCTGGAAATCAAGAAAGGGCATTTTATTCTTATGTGTGAAGGCTTATTTTAATCAACAAACAAGCATCATACTACCAGTATTTTTATAAACACCTATTTAAAACATAAAATTCTGTATTGGCACATGGTACTTTTATTATTTACTTCTGTATTTTAAAGCTTGGTTACGACAGAGAAAGATTGTATGTCGTTGACTCCTTTAAGCTGAAGCTTTTTATGACACTAAGGGCTGCTCACCCTTTCCTCCACTCTATCCACACCAATCATTTCAGTGCCTCAAAGCAATTTCTTACATGAATAGCATCTCTTCAACATGCTATTTACCTGAACCTTAAAACTAAACACTGATAGTAAAAATAATCTCTCAACTTTAAAAAAGAAAAATCTTCGAGGTGCCATATGATAAGGGAAGACCTCATCTCACCCTGGATTTTATTTAACTTTATTCTAAGACGCCGCTTTTCACAGCAGAAAGCATTTCTCCTTTGGCAATATTCTAAGCGAATGACTTTATTTCAATTATATAAACCATAAATAAACAGAAATAAAAGAGATTAATGAGCACCGGTACAACTGAGTGACAGTCGTTAACTACAGTTTTGCTTTATTGAAAAACCTCTCTCTGACTTTTGTTCCATTAAGATTATATCCTAATTATCTCAGTTTCATTCTGCCATTAATAACCTTATTTTCTTGGAAATAGTACTGATGGATGAGTTTTAAATCGTACTTTCACAAGTAAGGCAGAGTACAATCAAGACAGGGGTGCCCATGTATAGTTTTGCGGGGATACATGTGAAACGCTCACATTTCCTAAATGGTCTTACAAATCAGACTTCAGCCAAATGTAGTACTCCATTATAAGGGACAGGGGAAATAATTGAATGTTGGAGTTCAAATTCATATAATAATTAGAAGGGACATTTATTTCAAAATGTGGAAAACTTGACAGTAAAAAAAATGACAGAAATTCAGCTCAACAGTGAATTATAAATGTCAAATTACTAGTATGCATGTAAAAAAGTATGTAGCTATTAGAAACCAGACTCTGCATTTATGTGCAGTGCTTCTGCCTTTATCAGCTTCTTATATTCCTCTAAGGTGTTCTGTCATTCACTGTCAAATTTCCAGTGTAAGATTATAAGACATATGTCAGATCAGTGTCCAAAGCTTTCCAGGTTCTGGACACACCAATGCAGCCCCATATTTTACACAACATTAAGTATATTAAATGGGAAAAGCTGCTCAGTTATTAGAAGTCAGCTACAGAGTGTACTCTAGCATGTGATATCATCTACTCTGAAGAATGCAAAGTGCAGGAGAGGGGGGAGCAGCGTGATTCTATATTGTGTGTGGACTCGTGATGCAGTCAGAGTATCAGCAGGATGAACAATGAAAAGAATGTTAACTAAATTTTGATGTGCAAGAACATGTGTTTAATTTGCAAGATGCTTTGTTTAATTAAAAGGTAAATACCATTTACAATTCCTCTTGCAGACAAATTTAGAGCAGCAACAACACCTACAGAGTGTTCAAATTGCCGGCAGAATTTGTTGGATGCATTCGATCAATTAAAAGGGTACACATTTGGGGAAAAATAATTATTTTTTCCATTTGTTTTCAAATAAAAATGGCTTTATTTTCTATAAACAGATTATTCCTAATGTGTAATGCCTAGCTAAGTGTGGATTTAAAGATATAAAAACTATATTATTGTGGAATTTAGAAAAATGGTATAGATGATCTTATTTGCAAAGCAGAAATAGAGACATAGACGTAGAGAACAAATGTATGGAAACCAAGGGGGAAAGGGGTGGGGAGGGAGGAACTGGGAGACTGAGATTGATACATATACATTACTGATACTATGTATACAATAGACAACTGATGGGAACATACTGTATAGCACAGGGATCTCTACCTAATGCACTGTGGTAACCTAAATGGGAGGGAAGTCCAAAAGGGAGGGGATATCTGTATGTGTATGGCTGATTCATTTTATTGTGCAGTAGAGGCTAACACAACATTGTAAAGCAACCATACTCCAATGAAAATTAATAAAAAATTTAAAAACTATATTATTATATACCTAGTGCAGAGAAAATAAACCTGAAGGCTCAAAGTTTCTCTTGTCACTCAACCCCTACCTCAAAAGAGATATTTTTCCCTTCCTCCCTTTTTCCTTTCCCTTCCTTCACTTCCCTTTCCCCCTTCCTCCCTCTGTTCCTTCCTGCCTGCCTGCCTTCCTCCCTCCCTTCCTTCCTTCCTGTCTTTCTTTCTACAGAGAGTAAGCTCCAAAAGCTGTGTGTTTCACAAAGACCTTTTCACCCCTCCAGAAAGATAACCTCAGTCGCATCACTTGGGCACTCCAACATAATTGTTCCATAAGCTCACTCGGATCTTAAAGCAGGTCAAAAAGGTCTCAGGTCTCATGTTTTTCTTCATTTAAGATTTGCTACTTTTTTCAGTGATCAGATGGGGAGTATGCTATTGCTTCTTCAGTGGGTCTGTGGGCAGAAAAGTCAGAGATTCAGAGCTCTTTACTTCCAACTTCTAGTCTCAGTAATACAGGTAATAGGGAGAACAATTCAACCATTTATCTCCAATGCAACACTTCGTGCAGTTGCAGCTTAATCCTGATTACACTTGGAGGCAGAAAATAGATCAGTGATTCTCCTGAGGATATAATCTAATCATTTCCTTGGTTGATACCAACACATGACATCCAGGCAACATGAAAGAGAAATTCTGCAAGAGTTCCTTAACAGTTCACAATACAGTGAATTGGATTTGGGTGGCCCTAACTATGGAACAGTCATCCAAGTTTATTTCAGTCAGTCTTGTCTATCACATGACTAACACATAGACTGCAGAAATGCGAAACAGCCAAACTACTATTTTATTAACGAATATATTATACTATATTATTAACTACTTTACAACTAATATGTTATATTATTGCTTTATTGGAACTGAGAACAAATACAAATTAAATTGTCAGGAAAGAGAAGAGAAGAAATTTCAGTGTGTAAATGTACTTTTTCCCCCTGCTTTATCAGACAAAACTCTTTTCTTCCTACCGCATCCCCCACTCTCCCCAATTCTAAAAGTTTGACTTTATATATTTGTCAAAAGAAAACTTCATTTCATTACTAGGCAAAATATGGTAAAACCCTGCAAAAAAATCCCTGCCCCTCACTAGTAGTAAACGTGGACATGAGACAATCGGCCATTGGTCCTCATTGTTTAAACTCTGACAAGCAAAATTGTTGCAGGGGAAGCAGCAGGGGAGGGATTTTAGGAAGCTGCTGTATCCTAATCATTTGATAATTTTTCATTTCAACATCCAGTGTATGTCTTGTTTGTAATGGCCTGTTCTACTTGAATAACATTGAAATAACATTGAAAAATGTTATTTTTTTATGAATCTCACAATAATGAGATGCAGGATTTTACAGGATTCAACTTTTTATACCTTGCCCTCCCCAATTATTCCACTGGGGGGTGTGGAGAAGGGGGCTACTGTATATCATATTCTAAAAGGGGAAACGAGCTTATCACAAAAACCAATTATAACAGACCCTGTGGCTTCTGCCTTAAACTCTCAAGCTAGTGCTCTCCTGGCCCTTTGGTTCATCTGCTAGGATAATCTAATATACATTTGAAAATGTATCTTTTTAAAAACATCTTGTTGAATAATTTCCTCTTTGATCTCTTTATTATTTCTTTATGCTACTTCCTGCACAAGTCCATGTTTTCTCACAGGCCTGTAATCCCAAATCACAAGAAGACTCTGGAAAGGAATTACCCTTGATCCATGAATGGATCACCTGAGAGGGCCCTGCCTACATGGTTACAGTGTGCTTTCTCCATTTACCAATTTCCAGTCAATTAATTATTTGGCACTAAGGATATCCCCAAATTTCTTTCACAGGAAATGTGGAAGAATATTAGCATGTTTTTGCTGCCTTACACTTTATAACACATTAAAGGTATTTTTTAAGAAAAATGTCTTTATAAAATGTCTTTATAACCATTGTTAAGACTGGCATTTGACTTTGTCCACAATTAAAATATAAATTTCAACAAATTAAAGCCTTTTTCTGGATTGTTTTATTTTTTCCTTTTGTTGAATTTCTAATGTCTAGGACAGCTGCCAAGTTCATGGCAATAACTAGTTGTTGAATGAGTGACTGAATCTCTGACAATCAAATAAAGAAGGAACATGATGCTGTGGCAATGCACTTCTGCGTTAGAGGTTGAATACAGAAAATCTGGGTTCCAGTTCTCATTCTTCCACTAAGTAGGCAGTGACATGGAGAATTCTGAATTACTTCTTAGGATGTCAATTTATCCATCAGTAAATAAAAGGATTAGACTAGATAATTTCAAAAAGCCCTTCAAATCTAAAAATCTGTGAGAGTGTTTTGGTACAAATTCACGCAGACAAGCAAGTTTCATTACATAACATAATAGTTCCAAACTGATATTGATACTAATGGTTCTAATGAGAGGTTGGGAGAGAAAATTCCCAGCATGACATTAACAATCATATTCAACTAAATTAAACCTTTGGAAAAATCACAGATCCCCAACATGACAGGAGGCCATGTGGCCAAATAATCTGCACACAAATGACTGAGAAAGATGAGACACATGGGCTGCAGTCCAATCAGTGACTTAAGGCAGTTCATCTGGCTTTTTCTGATACTTTTGAGCCCTACTGAAAATGAAGTAACCTTAAGACCATTTTATGAAGCACATTCTGTACCTGAGCTAACTTTACAACACAGAGTAAATCAGTTCTACACAATACACTTCAGTGCATTTTAAGTGTGCCTTAAAATGTGGGTGCCAGTCTAAAATCTCTTGCCAATTAATTTTATATATTTTTTGCCATGGCCACTCCAGAGATTTGTTTTGATATTTTTACTGTAACCATTCACAGAACAAAGAAGAAACATATGAATGGAGATGAAAAGCACAAAACCTTGTGAGTGCTAAACTCCTTCATGAACAAAAACTAGCAGAAATGTAATGTGGAATGACTTACCTGGCGTGGGGTAAGATCGGTCTTGTGGGGGGGTGAAGAAGACTAAAATTGTACTCAGGCCTTTCAGATATCTTTTTAACTGCTTTAACTGCTTTTCTAGTAAAGCTGATGTAGTTTATTTAGTCTTTTGTGATTTTTATGTCATTTAATTCACCACTGAAGACAGCACAATTTCTACATTTGCATCCTTTTAAGTATAAAAAGGTATTCACAATTAAGCTGAAAGAAAGCTTACTCACTGAGATATATGGACTATGAGCTGTTAATGATTTACTGTTTAGCATTTTGAGAAAAACCAAGGCCCTTTCTGTGTTTGGACAGTGTGGTTAAGTAGAATGGACAGAGGAGCTGGAATCAGAAAATCTCATTTCCAGGCCTGGCTGTGCACCTTGCCAGGGAAGCTAAGTCAATTCATTCTCTCAGTTTTTTCAACTGGGAAATAGGAATAGGGAATTGATGACTAGAATTTTTTGCAACAAATACTCCCATTTTATCTAATATTTTCTTTCCAGAAAAGATTACCTTTTCTCTTTTTTTTTAATGAAAGACAAAACTCAGACTTAAACTATTAGTTTATTGCCACCTTGAATTCAATACAATAAGCATCATTTCTCAAGATATCTCTCCCACTGCCTACTTTTCAGATCCTTACTTTATGATGACCACCTGTTGTCTCCTTAGTCAAATAAATAAATCTTTCTAAGATCTACTTTCCTGATCTGTAAAATGAGAAACTATAATAGTACCTTATCCATAAGACTGTAGTGAGAATTAAATGAGATAATGAAGGTAAAGGCTGAAGCTTAGCACCTGGTAGTGAGCAGACACTCAATACATGTTAGTTCTTATTATTATAATTGTTATTATTATCTTCTGGAGTTCTAATCCTCTGTGACCGGCTCAGATCTCCCAGACTGTTGGATATAAAAGAGAGGTGCCGGATCCCACTCCAAATCAGCCTTACTCCCTTTCCTATTAGCAGATCAAATATTCTGTCATCCATCTGAAAATACCAAATAAAAAGACACACCATTTTAAAAGATACTCTTCTAGATCTGGCCTACTATAAACTAGTCTCAGGGACAGTCAAAATCCTTAATTCTCTCCCCCAAAGAGTGTGTGAAGAAAGTAGAAGCAAATAGTACTGATCTTTTCTTACTGGACCTATACTTATTATTTGCCTAAACTTATAAAACAAAATTTTTAAAGCCTTACTCCTTCTCCAAAGACAGTAAACATCCAGAGGCAACAGACACTACTGAAAGTCACAATAGTAAGACATTATGCCCATCTCTAACTCAAGGTTGCCTGAATAGAAAGAAACATTGTGATTTTTAATAACCTGTACCTAAGCACAGAAGAACCTGCCACTCAAAGCACATAGACTATTTCAAGGTTAAACTAATTTCAAAACACCATACAGAACTAAGTTATGAATTGTCTAGATAAACAAAACAATCCCTTCGCCAGTTCTCTGGTGAAGAATGGGAGCAGTACACAGGAAAACCCCAAAAAAGGGCTGAATCTCTCTTCCTTCTCAGTAAGAGGATGAAAACTTTTCTGCCCATGCTAGGACTTGAGACTGAAAATAGGACTCACGTCCAGGTATGGGAGGGAGGATTAAACTAAAGGGAATCTTTCCTCGTCTTCCCTCCTCTTTCCAATACACAGAATTACTGGTGTTGCCTACAACCTGCAGTATCAGTAAACGTTTCCTCCAACAGCTAATGAAATGCTTCCAGAAACATGCACATCAGTAGCCCTCTTCCGGACTGGTAAGTGTGGGTTTGGATGAGGGTGTGTGTGTGTGTCTGTCTGTCTGCGTTTGATCTTTATGTTTGCAAAACGTGCTTTCAAAAGCAGCCACGATTTATTTGGGGTGGGGTGAGTTGCCCCTTTGTCTCCCCCAGATCTCAGCCCAGAGGACCAGAGGAGGGTCAGAGAGGGGCATGGGAGAAGAGGCTGGACTCACACTTACCTTTAAGCAGCAGACGAGGTGAGAGTGGATTTTGGCGCTTTGTTTGGTTTGTTTTGTTTTCTGTTTCTTTTAACGCGTCCTCAGCGCCGGGGGCGCTGGAGGGTCGCTGCGGGTTTCTGGGCGGGGCGGGGCTGCGCGGCCGGGCGGCGGGAACCAGGAGCGGGTTGTCGCGCCTGCCGCGTCCGGCCAGCAGGGGGCCCCTTCGCTCTGCCTAAAGCCGCGCTGCCTCCTCGGCCGGCTCAGCCCGCGCTGCCCACGACCCCGGGAGCGCGGAGGATCTGAAGAGACGAGGAAGGCGAGGGCTTGACAGAGACCAAATGGGGTGAGCCACACAGTGGGTTTCCCCGAAAGCTCGCCTTCCTGGAGCTGCTTGACACTTGACAAACTCTGGAGGAATCGAGCGTTTTCAGGAACAGGGTCCGCGCCTCCGCTTTACTCTGGCTCCCAAGCGCCGCGGCGCCGTCTCGCTCCGGCCTCCGGCCCAGGTCGCCTTCGGCCGGGGGCAGCCTTCCCGGCGAGGGTGTGAGGGGGCGAGCCGACGTCGCTGGCCGAGACGCGGGAGGCCCGAGAGAGCGCGCGGTGGGGATACAGCGGGGGCGGCGACTCCCTGTGCCCTAGTCCCCGCGCGGACCGCACCTTGCGCTCCTGGGGCTGCAAAACGCAGGCCGCCTTAACCCAAAGAGGCAACGGTTTGTGTATCGTTGTCCGGTGTAACCACACCTTTGCTTTGGCTTCCTTTCCTCGAGCTGAGAGCCAAGGTGGAGGTGGAGTTTTCGCTCCCTCACTCTCCCCGAGGAGGCCCGGGTCCGAGACCGCGCTGGCGGGCCGCAGCTGCTGAAACTAGAGTGGATGTGGCTAAAGCCGTGCCCTCGTCCCACGCCGGGGCGTCCGGGGAAAGTGAGCCGAGCCGGGGCCCAGGGCGGCTGGCCTTCCTCCGCGTTGGCGCACTGGGCCTGGCGACCGGCGCGCTGCCCTTCGCCACACGAGAGTTGAGTCCCGGCCCGCCCGCGAGAACTGGCCTCCGGCAGTCTTCGAGACCCTCTCTCAAAACAGCGCGAGCACTGGGACCTGCCTTTAGCTGGTCTCGGTGGAGATAAGGAAGATACTCCTATCTTTTAAGGGGTCTCTCAGAACTACCTTGTTTAGATCTGCAGCAGTAGTGATGGCCTTGAATTTGTATAAAGTTACTGCCCGAGACACCCTCTCCCCAAATGCCCTCAAGCCACACACCGCACTCCACCAAAACTCCCACCGCTCCCACTCCATTTGCATTTGAAAACCTCTGGAAAGAAGCACTTTCAGGATGAACACACACACACACACACACACACACACACACACACACACACACACACACACGGCCCGCCAACTGGAAACTGAGTTGAGTCATAGGACACAAATGAATAAGATTGCCTGGCCTTTAGCTTCTGAGGATAAGAATGTCCAATAACCCAGGATTCCGGCAATAACAACATTACAAGGTTTCTGGAACCCTGTTCGGATCCTTTAGAAACAATTAGAATAATAGTGATGATAGTAAGAGGAAGAGAATTGTGTTTTTCAGGGCACTTGCGGGCCATCTGTTGCGTCGTGTGTGGGGAGAACTAAAAATCATTGCCCTTGATTCAGACCCGCAGGTCAAATGACACCATCTCTCTTTTCTGGACACTAATTAAGAGCAACTCTGTCCATAGACGTTTGATAGACATTTGAATCAAAATAGTTGAAATTGTCTTGCTCAATATGTATTTTGAAAGAAAAATGTCCACTCAAAGACAGCTAGAAATGTCAGCTGCAGGCAACCAGTCACTCTTCTGGCTACAACAAGTTATGCAATTAATAGTCCAACAGCCTAGTCCAAATCCTCTCTTTGCTTGGATCAAGAGTATTAATGAAATGTAGAGGCAAAGATCTTAATTTATAGATGTACTGTCCTTTTGAAATTTACCAAGCTTTAAAAACGTAATAAAACAAGGGTAGGTTTTCAGGTTTTGTTGTTTGGTTGGTTGGTTGGTTTTGTTTTTAGATTTGTTCAAAATATGACATAGTCATCCCCAGTTCCCATACCATGTTTTTATTCCAGAGGGTCTGGAAAAAGTATCAGTGAGTAGGGTAAAAAAATCCTCCAAGAAAGCCCTGAGTCTTGCCACTATCCTTATTTAAGTCTTTTGTGTGCATTTCAGAATAGCTGTTAAGATAGAATAATGCATTTCATGTTCCTAACTACTTCAACACAATGTGGAAATAATACTTCTAACATTTGACTGGGTAAAATTCTTATTGCTTGCTAATTTGACATTAAAATTAATGATATTTTGCATAATGATATCCCATTGTTCAATAAAATATGTATTTAAATAATAGGGAAATACCACTGCAGGGTTCTTTATGACTCAGTGTAAGTAGCTATATCATGACTTCGAAAATATAAAAGAATCTTCCCATAAGCCTTCTGAAATCATTCCCATAAACCGGCCCCACTTTCTAATACTGTTGAGAAGTTGACTTAATCTCTATTCTGTCAACACTAAATTTATTTCATCTTGGCGAGGTGCCTTGTTTGGAAAAGTTGATTGTAGGAGAGGAGGATAGGATGGCGGGAGCATGGACGTTGAAATAACATTTCATTTTATATTCAAGAAAAACATTGTAATTGTCCTCATCATATCAGTAGTAGGAAGACTCTGAAAGGGTTTGATTCGAATGCACTTCATTGAGTCTACCTAGAGCACACTGACATCAAGTAGTAAATTACCCAGAATAATTTATTGTTGAGAAATCATAATTCCAATTCTGTTGCATTTGTTTTTAAGTTTTGCTGGAGCTTGTGGGGAAAGGATATGAAAAGGTGAAGAAACAATATTGAGTGCAAAAAGGTACTTCTTGTGTGACAACAAAGTGGGTAATCTGCTCCACCCTGCAATTCTCAGAAGGAAAACTGAAATCTTCTATCTACAAATCTCATTTCATTTTTTTCTCAATTTACTAGCTATTTCTAAACAGTTTAAACTATGATGTAAACAAACTTAAAGTTAATAAATGGACTCTACTTAAGTATTGGGAGAGAATGAGTAACATGACTACCGTAAATTTACGAGGGCTTGGCCAAATTCTGCCTGCACTTTCAGCCTAACCTGCAGGGGGCAATAGCTTGACACGAATGACAACAAAGGTTGCTGAGCTATAAGACTTGGATTTCTGACTATGACCCTGGAATGTTGTGTAGGTTGGAAAGAGTGCTTAATTAATGTATATTGAAACAAAAGATCAGGTAAATTGTTTGGTTTGTCTTCAAGCTATATTTTGAGACTAATCTAATTCATAACTGTGAGGTTTTTTTTTTTCCTTAAAGAGATGATCAAAGTTTCAGAAGACATATTCAGCTATCTCAAGAATTATCCTAAACACTAATTGTTTACTATGAATATATGTAATTTATATTCTCAAAGGCAGCCAAATCAAAATAAATACAGCTTTCAATGTTCAAATGGATGACAAAATTAGAGGAAACGCGGCCTATTTGGACATAGATAATAAAAGAACATCACATATCTAGATAATAAACTCTGTATTCCTTTTTTAATTTTAAAAATACAAATGGGTAAGGGATGGTCACTCTATTGTTTGCACTATTTTCTTTCCACATATAAACCACTAATTTTAAAAACTGGTTTATATTTATATTTAAATATCATGATCAGCAATTAGTAAGCGATCTCTTTTATTGCCATAGTTTTTTTATTACAGGTAGAATTGAATTTATTGGCTATTGGTAATCTACAGTCTCCCTCCTCCTTGTCCCCCCTGACCCTGTATCTCCACTCCCTCCCCTTCCCTATACCTCCCCCATCAGCTGATCAGGAAAGACTGGAAACAGTCCAAAAGGAATTTTGGCCAGAGGGAATAACTGTAGAATTAAAAAAGAAAACTCTCCCCATCTCCTCACTGCAATCACACTTAACGTTCATTATGTCAATTTTCAGTGATGCAAAATGTCTTGCCCAAGAGGCATCCTGATTTCAGGAAATCAAAAGGGTATCTGGCATTAAACAACATCCAGTCAATCCTGGTGGGATTAACTGGGCTGAGTTTCTATATACTGCACATGCTATAGATCTACTCTGATCACAGTAAGGAAAAAAATGATAATATTTTTTTTTTTTTTTTTTTTTTTTTTAGAATTGCTGCACAGGAGTGTTGTTTCTTTCATGTGGCAGAATTTAATCTTGAAAAAATCTTTTAAAACATCTTTTTTTCCTCCACTGTGGTAAAGATATGGTATCTATTTTTGCATTTCTTTAAGGAAGGAAGATGGGGTTGCTTATACTGGGAAAGAAAATTTTATTCTCAACACCCCCCCCCATTCTACTAAACCGTTTTAGTCGACATATGTTTGTTATCAGAGAGAGGTGCTGTGAACACACAGCCATTTTCTTAGCAGCTTTTTGACTGTATGTTACCATGGTCCCACAAGGCATTGGTCCTTTCCCATTGGGAAGTCATGAATAAGAGACTATGAAGCTTGCACGTCAGATCTTCCTCAATTAATCCACCATTAGCATGTTTGGGATCCACTACTGGATGGTTAACAGCAGCTTTTGTAACTGTACGCCGACCATACCCAATTATGCTCTGCTAAAAATGAACTCTTTGCAGACCAGCCCTCTCGGGTTGTCAGTGTTTTCCGTTTTCCTATTTTAACGTTTGTGTATAGTGGCAGGCGACAGATGGTGTAGATCAGATCGATTTGATTGCATTAGATGATTTTTTTTCCCTTCCCCACTCCTTTCTGGAAGCTCGCATCAGCTGAAGGCTACCGCCTGGGACTCCTCGGAAGCGTGAGCAAGCCGCCACCATGCGAAGGCACTGGGGCACAGCCAGCGCAAGCCACCGAGGTCCCTTCTTAGGGCTTGTTAACACTGTAACCCGGCACTCCGAGGGAAGCAGCTCCCACTGCCCAGAGCCTACCTCACTGCTCATCAGATGACTCTCTGGCTTCTACACACAGTTGGAGTTCCGCTTGAAACCTGGATTTAGAGGGTAAGCTCTTCAATCGAGATGGATTTGTGACAGTTACTTTGCTATACCGCAAGACAAATCTCAGCAAACGTAAAGGATGTAGGATGTGTGGAACAGGGAGACTATGTTTACATCGATAAATCTGTTTCTTTTTGTCTGAGAACGACAGTATTATTCAGTAAGATGTGTATAGTGTTTTTCCATTGATTGTAAGAGTCGACTATCACACTCCTCCCGATTTTTTCCCTCTCCTCGGTGTTTCCCCCTTTCTACTTCAGAGGGAAAGAGAGAGGGAGAGGGAGGGAGGCAAGGGGGAGGAGGGGAGAGAGAGAAGCATTTCTGCTTTAGCTTAATTGGCTTATTTCCTCAAACCGATTGCTTTGTCGCGTTTCTTTATGTATATTTGGTCGCAAATTACCAAGCGTTTGACTGGGATGGGTGTTGAAGTGCGGGGGACAGGGTGGGAAAGTAGTGGGGACTGGCAGTCAGTCGCGGTGGCCTTGAGAGATCAAAATGTGCTGAAAGCCCTTGCCCGCAAAACACACCTCTAGTTATTGGGGAGCTAGAGAAATGTAGATTCTAATAAACATGGCTTTCAGGAGTCGATGAACAAAGGTACTTAATGCAGACCTAAGCCTCCGTTGATATTGCTCCGCTAGCAGTATCTAAATATTCAAAAGCAAAGTGTAAGTTGATCAACAAACGCCCTGATGGTATTGGGCTTTTTTTCCCTTTTCCGTTTTTGTGTGGAGGGTGGAGAAGGGGGGGAGGGTGGATGGGTGGGGGAAATCCGACAGCTTAAGGAGGCTTGAATTGAATATGCACCCAGCGGCAGTGGTCTCGTAGGAAATGGTGTTCTCGTAAGTCAGGCTGCCCCGCGGAAGCACGAGAGAGCTTTGGTTAGAGCTCAGAGAGTCAGTTCTGCTGCGAGTGCTGCCGGCAATCGGCCCGGGCTGAGCTGTCCACTCGTCCAGGTGCTGAAGCTGGGAGAACATTTAGGTAGGTAGGGAAAGGGCTGGCACTGACTACTTGGATAAAAAGAAAGCATATTGACTGCGTTGTTCTAGTTTCTTAAAGCGTGTGAGTCTGTGGGTCAGTGTGTGTGTGTGTGTATGTGTGTGTGTGTGTGTGTGCCTTATTCCAATTGTGAGGAAGCAAAACTAAAGGAGATTACTCAGAAAGCATTGAAAAGCTGTGTGGGCATTTATGCTGTGATTCTCATATGCCATGTATTGTTGTGTATGTATGTATGTATGTATATGCATATATGTATGTATGTGTGTTTGTGTGTGTGGTGTATATATGCCTTGATAATCCTTTTTAATTCAAAAGGAATGTTCTATTTACTAAATCAAAATCTGTCTCTATAATGTGTTTCTTATTTTCCTTTTAATGTTAGTTGATTTTAAATGGAAGAGTTCAGGAACAAATGTACACTTTGCTCACAGACTATTGCATTACTTTCCCTAAGGGCTTTTGTTTCTAGGAGTTCAAGCTGAAGAGAACCTGTCAGCTTTCTGTGTGAGTGTGTGTGTGTATGTGTGTGTGTGTGTGTGTGTGTTTGGTTGTAGCATCCCCAGAGAAAAGCTTCACTTTATAGCTATGTTAGGTAATGGCAGAAAATAGCACTTATTAATTTGTTTAATTGGCATCTGTCTTTTTGTGAAAGGTGTACTTAAAAGTAATCTGAAAATACTGTAAAATAGGCTACTAATTGGGCAATGCTGCTTTTCTTTTGAGTTATTTTAGGCATCAGGCATTATATACTAAACAGCTGTTCATAAAACCTAGAATTCATGTTGATTTTTCTATTTGTAAGTAACGTGTCAGGAAAATGATGAGTTGGTGTGTTGGAGAAGTCATATATTTAAAAAATAACAGTAATAAGAGAAAGCACCACCTAAATGCCTTAAATTGCAACCAGGTCAGTTAGAGATGAGTTGTGGTAGTGGGAGAGATTCTGTTATATAATTATCCCTTGATGAAGAGCTATTTGCACTTACATAATTTGAGGAATCATAACGTCTATTGCCATGTTTCCATATACCCCTCCCTATTCCACTCACATGGATGTACTTCCATGTATTTGAGAGTAAAGGGAAAAGCAAATTGAGAACTTTCTAATGGAACCACAACATGTCTTGGGTAGTGACGTTGCACTTGTTCATTTTATTTAGTGAACAATAAACCCCTATTATCAGAATATTCACTGCAGGATCTTAAGACAAAGCTTTTCCAGTAAGAGCCATATTGATCATCAAAGAATCACAGAGATTCTCTCTCTGGAAACCAAAATTACAGTCAATTTGCAAATGAGTTTATACTGTTTTTTTTTTCTTAAATTTTTTTTTTATGAAGACAGAGCTTCAAAGGTTTTTCTGTAGAAGTGTTCACAACAACTGCACAGCAATGTATTTATACTGTATATTAAAAATGTGGGCTATGGAATTACACATCGTGGTACTACAAAACAGTGCCTAAATCATGGAAACTCTACCAGCTTGCCAATTCAGTGAGTTCTGATACTATGGAAAATGAGTTTAATTATTTTGTGCTTTGAAGCTTTTTTTTTTCCCTTTAAAAATCATTATGTTGTATAGCTCTAAGGCCTTCAAAGGAGAGATGCCTATTTTTGTAGATCTATAAGTATTTGATTTCAAGTAGTATATTGAATGAGTGTTTATTTTCTGTGATCTTGGGCTTGAGAAAATGCATTTCCAAAACACACTGCTGAAAATTTCACCCATGCATGACCCTATCTTTATTTGAGCCTCACTTCTTCTTAAAGCCGTCTAGGCAAATACATTTGTAATATTTGTGTGCTTAACTATGCATGTCTCTTACAGGGCTCTCTCGCTGCCATGACACTCAATCAAAGCACCTAGAGTGGGCTGGCTGAGACCAGAGAGGGTACCAAGCAGAACAAGGACAGAGGAAGGCACTGGGAGAGCACCAGGTAAACTAAAGGTTACTTGTCACGCCCACCCTGTGCCCAAAGAGCCTTCCCACGTCCTCCTTCTTCACTGGGAAGAGTGCACTCTTCTTCTGTGTTAAGTGGTTGGTTTTGTGATTTGTCTTTCAGAATTGGAGATAGAGCAGCCATTTGGATTTGGGCAGGAAGCAGCCGATCACAGCTTTGGATCCTTCTTTAGGGAAATCGAGTTATGGATTTATGGTCCCGGTCAAGCTCAGCCCAGCCCCAGCCAGGGGCGGGCTCAGCAGCAAGAGTTCTGGTGGCGGCGGCAGTAGCAGCGGCAGCGGTAGCAGCGGCAGCAGCAGCTTGGTCCTCTGACTCTCTTCGGTGACGGGTATTCTTGGGTGGATAATACGGATTACGTTGTTATTGCTTAAGAATACGCGTAGTCGAGGAGAGTACCAGCGGCAGGCGGGCAGCGGCCGCCCCTCCCAGCCCACCAGCTGGCCTCTAAACGCCTGTGGTTGCCAAGGTAGCACTTTTTTGATCTTTTCTTTTCCTCGGTGTTTTCGCTCTGGGTCGCGTGTTAGGTGATCGCAAGACACATCCCACCAGAAGGGCTGTGTGCGCCGCGCCTCTGGTGACTGGAGCTGTAGAATGGGTGCGTGCAGAAGGGCGGGGGTCGAGGCGGAGGGGAGGGGCGGGGAAAGGATGAGGGTCTGTTCGGCGAAGCCTGCGGGGAGTTTCGGCGTCCCCGGCCTTCCAGGCTCCTCTCCCCGTTGGGGTCTGCCTGCGGGGAGAGACGCGGCCCGGGCGAATTTCGAAAGTTGGGAGTGATGGAAAGGCCTTGAGCAGTTTGGCAACGTCGCGAGTGAGGAGCTGGAGCTTAGCAGAGGGTCGCTGCGGGCTGCCTGCGCAGAAAGGGCGTGTCCGTGGGCGAAGGTGCCCCCGCAAGCCGCGGAGGCTTGTGACTTCGCGAATCCCGGGCCCCACCCCCAGCCGTGCCACTCCGCAGCCAGACCTGGCGGCCCGGGTGGGGAGCGGGCGGGAGACCCGGGCCCGGGTCCCCCGGAACTTCCAGACTGGAAGTGTGTTGGGTCTCTCAGGGGCCCATATTTTCTTTTCGGATTCTCCGCGAAGGGGTGGAGAATCAGCATGGGAACCGGATTGGTTGCCGTTTGGCACAGAACTGGAACCTTCCCGAAAGCGGTGGGGCAGGCAGGGACTGCTCAGTCGTCCAGTTTCTTTGGGACACCTCTTCGTCGTGTCTTCCCTGCCTCTGCCGTTAGGATGAGTCTCAAACATCAACAAACCCAAGGCACGCTCCCCTTCTCAGGTCTGCTGCGATGGGACTAGAGGAAGAGAGAGCCTTTCCCTACTTCTACTTACAGTTTCTGTTTGTTTGTTTGTTTCAAATGTTAATGGACGATCAAAGCCTACGGATTTGTCCAGCAGAGGAGGGGTCCTAGCGAAGAACTAGCAACCACCCACCGATGCCCCCACCCCCACCCCGCACACTCGGACACATCTGAGGACGACCGGCTGTGGCGGGAGTTGAGATGCCCAAAATGGTGTTGGAAAAGGTGATCCACCGGAGAAGACGCGGGCCAAGGAGGCTCCAGCTCTCAGCTCTTGTGGGCTTAAGACCACGCGGCTCTGCAACTCTCCTTTCCCTCTAGGGAGGCGCCAGGGCCTGCCCAGTGGCGGCGCTTCATAGGTGGAAGGAGAAAATGCTGGAGACTAGAACGTGCCAGGCCCCCAGAAGGTTCCACGAGGCTCATTAAGAACTTCCTAGGACCCTAAGACCAAGTTTCTTACCTGCGTGGTGGCCCCTGATTTTGCACGGGCTGCGAAGACTGAATTCCTGAGAAGTCGAAGCTGCAGGAGGGGAAAAAGAGAGAGAGAGAGAGAGAAGCCTGCGACGCTGTCCTTTGCGGCGCTCCCACACCAGCTCTAAACCGAGCTACTCCTCAGACACCTTTTCCCTTGGGAGGACTGGCCTTTCCCGGGCGCGACCTGCATGTACCCTGATGGGTTCTTGCCCACCAGAGCAGCCCTGAGCCATGGAGACATTGAGAGCAAAGTGCCCCAGAGGAGGCAGGCACACTCTCACTCTTTCCCATCTAGAGTCTCGCCTTTCTTCCAGTGTCTTGGATTCATAGTGAAGGGTACACTATGCCACGCCTCTCCCTGTCCCTATTCCTACCACACCGCATCTGATCCCACATTCAGGGTATCAGCACTCATAGCTTTTGCGCTCAGGGAAGGTTGTTTGCAAGGAAAATGAGTAGTGGCCCTTCTCAGAAGCTCCCAGGGCTGGCGATCCCGTTTTAAGAAGGAGTATAAGTAGAAAAGAAAACACAGATACTATCTTTGCACTCGAAATTCTATCACTAGCAAGAGAATTTGGAAACTGCTGTCCTTTCCTTCATCGTTCCATGAATTACCCTCTTTCACTCGGGATTCACCAGTTGGTGATAAAGGGCTTTTAAATATTGTGCTTGTTGTGTATTTAACAGAATTCAATATGTCTACTGGTGCCCTTGTTTCATTAGGAAATTGGGAAAGTAGAGAGAACCTGCATAATCCAGTAATTCGGTGATCTTTGGAAAGTTGACCTCATGCTGGTTTGTTAAATAAGTGTATGAGATTGAAAGGCAGAAAGGGAGTTGGGAACCTAGTGACAGAGTTTGCAAGAAATGAAAGATGTAATACTCTGGCATTTGTTGAGAGAATAAGGAAGAACTTTTGAAAAATAAGCTGTTTCATTCAATTCTTTGCCACTGGTACTTTAGCTTATGGTTGCAATTGCTTCATAAATGAATAATAATTTTTTAGAGTGGAATACTTTTAAATGCTAGTGACGAAATCTAGAGGAAACCTGTACTCATCTCTTTCTGGTCACAAAAAGTATTTGATATTCTTGGTTCAAGTGGTTTAACTACGTATCTCATTGCTTTCTTTCCTGTGCAGAATTATTTCTTAAAAAAGTTTCCATTAAGTGTCAGTCTGACTGAGCTGGTTCCTATTTAAATTTAGAAAACAAAACAAAACAAAAAAATATGGGTTTTACCATACTTGGCCTTTTTAGATAAGAAGGAGGAAAATCCCCAAAACTTTATTAAATTGAAATTGCTGTAGTTAATTGTTATTGTTATAAGGCAGCTTTTTTTCTCCCTCAGAAATAGAATTTTAAATTACATCACCACTAGCCTGTTATCACTTTTGCCCTGTGGGTATCCATAGACAAGCTTAAAGAAGTACAAAGTGATTCTGTATGTTTTTCATGCTAGATACAAGTGATTTTAAGTAATCATAATAGGTGGGTTGTTTTTCAATTGATGTCCAAATATTAGAAGGGTATGCATCCTTTTTCTAAAATATGGTTTGCTTTACAAAAGTGATACAATTTTTACCTGAGAAAAGCATATGGATACAGCTTAGACTGTTTACTTGACAGTAATACTTAAGGCACAGTGGACAGGGAAGGAGTAAACTTGTGAAAATTGCTTTTGTCTGCTATTTTTACCTTAATGAAGTCTGCCTAAGTACTCAAATCTTTATGAACACAATTTATGGCTTTTGATAGAAGATTTTAGTTTTCTCGTTGAAATTTATATGTCTAGAACACTCAAATTTATAACATGATATTCATTAATAGGTGTAAGAAACACCATCTTGGTTGATGGTTTACTACTGAGTCTCAGGTAAGGAGATTGACAGAAACTGCATTTTACAAAGAATTTTCTGATTTTATTTTTTGTTTGTGAATCCTGTTCTGATATTTTTGCTTGAATAGAAGTGCAGGGAATGGTGGTTTTCAGAGTTAAAGATCCATTGAGGGTCGTGACAACCTCTGTGTGAATACCAAAAAAAATTATTGTGCAGATGATTCTGACCAAGCACATTTTTAAATAAATAATCATGTCCTGGAGGCAGGATCTCTCTCCAAGTCCACTGTTAGCTCTAGAATGATATGATTCTTGGTGTTAAAGCAGTGCCAGTCTAGAACTAGAACAGTACTATCAATGAATGTCCAGGCAAAGGAGAATGATGAAGTAGCATTTTGATGGGAGGAAAATTCCATAAGTCATATTACCATTTTTAAAATTAAATTCCATATCAGTACTAGTAAATTTTCAAGTATAAAAATAGACATTTTTTTTTGTCTAGGTGGAGATGATGGGTATATTGGGGAATATTTTGTGCTTTTATGTAGGACAGAGAAGGACTAAGGACACAGAAGCCAGTATAAGATGATCACGATTATTCACCAACTCTTCAATACTGTACAGTTTCCGCTGTCACTGAATCACAGAAATGACAGGATGATGTTCTTACTCTTATAAAGTAGTGTAATCTGCATGTTAGACTTACTATTTGAAAGTAAATTTATTTGATGATAAATGTTCTCAATACGAAGAAAACATATTAATGACAATACTTAAAGAGTTTTATTATCGTATTTAGCTATTACATATAGTTATTGGTAGTTATACACCTATAAACATAAGTGCTAAATATCTTTTAAACAGTGAGTTTTGTAGTACAGTTTGTTTTTCAAATGTTTTGAGATTTTCTCCTCTGGCACCTATACTTTAAATCATGACTTAGAACTCAAATTTAAATTTACAAAACCTTTCATGTGGGTGTATATTATAAGCTTTTTCATTGAGAAGACATTGCAATTCATGCAAAAACTGTAAGCTAAAGAAATATTATGAAATTTTAAGTTTCTTGAAATATGTTTAGTACCTGGTTGAGTTTGCTGAGTGCAGCTTGACGGTGGAACCAATGTGTCCTAATATTTATATTGTTGTCCCAGATTACAAATATGTGACTACCTAAATCTTTTACGTTCTGAGTTCTGAGTTCTCTATCCTGGTTAATAATGAGAGCTAAGTAAGACAGTCTGTTCTCCACAACCAATGAAAAGTATTATACTGTCTATACAAGTGTAAAGACAACACTTTTCATTTGCTGTGTTTGTGGAAATACCCTTTGAGATTCAGTAACAATCCATGGTATCTGAAAATTTATACACATGACACCTATAGCTGAAACTAAAAGTTAAAAAAAAAGCCAAGAATAAACTATGAACTTTAAAATATTCAAAGGATTTTAAATGAGGCTTCCTGTGTTTATTTTATTAACTTCAAAACAATACTGAACCTCAAATTTCAAACTAAAAAATCACTTATATTGCTGTAGCCTATTTACTAATACAATTCATGGTTAAAATACAGTTTATATCATAGTACACTTTTTTCAAGTTGACAAGTTACATTACAGTAGTGGCATAATTGCATAATTTGATAGTAGTGTCTGTTTATTAAACTTAAATAAAATGTGTGCTCTTAAGAGACACTTTCTAAAAAATACTTTTCATAACAATGATATAATTTAACTAGAAAATTGATATTTCTTGTAATTTTTTTAAAAATTTATATCCAATACACAAGTGGAAATTAATTGTTTGAGGTCTATTTTTATCTCCGTGAGCAAATGTGACCAATTTCAAGAATTGCTTCAAACAATCCCAAGATAAACTAAAGTTACTTATTTAAGATTTTTTTTGTATATCTGGTAAATATTCCATTCATTTTGGGACTTCAAGAAGAATGAATGAATGAATGAATGAATGAATGCCATGCCTAATATTCTATCAGAAGCATAATTGCAAAAACATCTTTTCCTTTACAATAGAAACATATTAGGATAAGACTTAACAAATATTCTAAATTATTTTATGCATAACTTGTGGGGAATTAAATTTAAGAATGGCTACTTTATGGGTCCAGTTTCATGCACAATTTGTTTTCATAACTATTATTTTAAACAGGCTTTCACGGTGTTTACAAAGACAAAGCAAATTAGAGAATTGAGGCAGTTATATGGAAAAAACTTGAATCTTGTCTTTTCCTCAATTATATGATACTTAATGGAAGAAAGTGCATCTTATAGTAGAAAGAACTTTGGAATAAAGGCTGGGAAATCTGATTTTGAGTACAGGTTCTGCTGTGAACTGTGACTAGCCACAGGGCTTGCCCAGCGCTCAGGGTCTCATCCACAACAGGAGGGCTGGATTTAGATCCTCTCAAGGCCCTTCTACCTCTCATGAATTCCATTTCCAAAATAACCTTTTTGTTTTGGCCTGAATTCTACTCTTTATTTTATATATAGATAGATGGTGAGCAAATCGATACCACAACTAAGAAAGCAGCTTTAAAAAAGACATAAATCTTTCAAAGGTATTCACCAACATATTTTGTCTTGATATTGAACAGGAAATTGTTTTTACTTAAACAATCTTTACTTAAAATTTTAAAACATGAGCACATGGAGACATTTTTATCACTTCTTCACCCTTTGATTTTTATTTGAAGTTTCAGTGGGAAAGAAAAGCCCCGAAAGAATGACTTACTGATTCATCCTAGTGTGTTTTTGTGGGAATGCGTGTATGTGTATGTCTCTATATGTATAATATTTGTGAGGCTCTCAAACCATGGATACATCTCAAAAATATTTCAAGTTAATAAGACCAAATCACAAACAACTCTTTTCAAAGTCTATGTATACAATAATAGTGGGTAAAGACTAAACATTGGGCCTTTTAAAATGTGTATTCTGTGTGTAAATGTTTCTGCTATTAAATTTAATTACAATTTTTAGAGGAATGGGGAAATTGCTATTTTTCATTCTGTTAAAAAGAAAAGGACTAATATTTGTCTAGGATATTTAATCCTAAAATAGCATAGCAATGGTACAGCCTTTTAGAATATCAAGTCCAGTGTCTGGCACATGGTAGTTTCTTTAAAATATTTATTAATTTAGTGAAAGCAACTATATCCTTTCAGGACATGTTAACACAGAATTTTACATTTTTTTCCATAGTTAATGTCATTGTTAAAAAATGGCCGTTGAACTAAATGTAGTTAAGTTTAATTTAATGTTAATGTAAACTCTAATTATCAATTTGTTTAATAGTGCTTTTATTTTTTTAATTTTTAATTGACGTATAGTTGATTTATAATGTTGTGTTAATAGTGCTTTTATTCTTTGCTAAGATAGAAAATTCATTTTCTCTGATTCTCAGATATAACTCCTAAATAATTGAAAAATCTGTGGGAACATTTCTTTTAAGCTGGTATGCTTCTTAGAATTGTAAGTAACTGTTTACTCAAGACTCATTTCATTCTATGTGAATTCTGATGTAGAAAATGTTACCTAATATATTTTATTTAATATTAAATCTATAAATACTTAGAAGAATTCATAAAATGTTAAACAAATAATAAATAGAAATTCATTTTATCCAATATAATAATTACTATGATAGATATATTTTCTAAGGTCAGGATCTGTGCAATATTTTTTTTTCATTATTTACTAGCAAAGCAAATTTAAATTACAAGCAAACTTAATTTATAGTTTTATTTGAAAGGTGTGACTCTCCTGGATGTTCCAAGTATAATAAATATAAGTTAACATTTTAAGCACAAAAGAATACACCCATTTTCTTAAAATTAAAATAATATGGCTTGTCAACTATTGTTTTATCCAGATAATTTACATAATGTTTCATCCACAGTTTAATGATGGATATGACACATCATGTCCATTTAAAACTTTGAGGATACGTTTAATAAAAGTTCTGTAAAGCTTTCAAAAGCAATTGATTTCAAATAGATTTCTGGTGATAGGAGCATGAGGTTCAGAAGCCATTTACTTACACTTCAATTAAAATATCTCATATTCTTTTCTGTTGCTGGATATAGTTGTACAAAACAGCTCTGACATTGTTTAATACTATATACTAGGACAAAGTCGAAATTCTTTACTCCAAACAGGTTTTTGTTAGTTGTGGCTGCTATATTAAGAATCAGTGTTGACGTTAAATTTTTTAGACGGTTTCACATTTAGATCTGGCGATCTGTGCAGATAACAATTGGATTTGACAAGAGACAAGGGACAGTGATAGCAAGTAACCATATTAAGGATGTGAACTGCAGAGAGGATCATGCAGTTTGGGGTGATGTGTTAAAGAAACAATAATGAAATTATTTGTGGCAGTTTTATTGGCAGATCTAATAGCTAGTACCAATGCACATTGAACAAATACCAATTTTTAGGAAACTTTACAAGAGATCATTTTTATATAGTGTCCTTTTCCCAAAATATGGGAAGTTGACAGTACTGATTTTATATAGTGTAACTATATAGTAGGGTTTCTTTCATAGTACGCAAAAGTTCTTGCTTTTATTTAGATAGAAAGTCATGCTCTAGTATAGAACTATATAGAAATGGTATAGAATCAATTAAAATAGAAATAGTGTCTGAGTAAAATGGGCCTAACTTACAGGTAGAAAATTGAGAAAGGCATGGAATCTGGATGTTTCACAGGTCAAAGGAAAGATCATCAGTCTGAAAAGACAGACTTGTGGAAAATTAAGCCTAAGGGGAACATGGCTTTAAAAAGCCTTTTTAATCCATTTTTCTATTGGAAAAGACATATTTTATATTTGAATGCCTGCTTTAGAAATAAAGTTACCTAGGGGGATTTGTTTAAGACAGTATTAGCAATATTTCTCAGTATAAAAAGGACACTTGTGTCTAAGAGTCTAGCTTTTCCTTTTCACTGCAATTTAAATTTTAGGGCGGAGGACTGTTTGTTAATTAACGATGGTAAAGTTATAGAAGATTGACACACTTGTTCTTCTCTGGCTTGGCTCTTGTGTCCAAAGACATAACATTCCCACTTGATCATTAGTTTTCTTTTGATGTAATTATTTTCCAGTCCATTATCCACACAGAGTACAAAATTTCATGAGTCTTAGATAAGCCTATAGTACATTCTTATGATTTTTAGTTGTCATGATAATTTTCTATTTCAGATCCAGTTATTTGGTGTATGGTCATACTTCTACTTTTTATACATGAAATCATCACAACACAGGGAATCTAAGTAACGTCCCCATAGACATGCAGTTAATACTTGGAACCCATTTTCTAAGTCTTCTGGATGTTTTCTTTCTAACACATCACACTAAAACTTCAACACTGAGGTTTTTATTATAATTTTGCTTTTCCTGGTATCTGACAATAATTATATTATCCTTACTAGTCAGTTATTATCTGATTTAACCTTTTCAAGCTCAAATTTTGTATATACAGATGTGAATGTGCGAATAGATTCTAAAGGTCTGCAGTGTGCTTATGGATAGGTTTTTTTCAAAATCTAGGAAGATTTTATAGGCCAAATTAATGTTAATGCTGAAACAAACATAAATCATAATTAAAGGAACAGCTTGATCTTTTACCCAAGTTGCAATATTTCAGTAAAAAAAGGAAAATTTTAATCTCAATTAAATCAGCTCAATTTAATAAGCTTCCAGATGAAAATATTGGCTGAAAGATTGGAGTGACAAATATTTGTCAAGTAGTACATTCAATGGAAAATTTAAAATAAGATTAGTAAGTAACACTTGCTGAATGATTTTCACACAGCAGAACAGAAATCAAATCACATCTTTAATATACAAATTAAAATTGTATTTACTCTCTGTTATTTCAGCTTTTAAGTATTCAAAGCTATCTTGAATAAAGAAAGACAGAATGACTCTTGGATTAGAATAGAGTCAAAATAAAATTCTCAGTTTTACTAAACCCTTGTCCATTGCTATTATGCTATGTATGAAAATTATGTAGTACCTGTAATACTAACCATTTAGGAGCCTGAGAGGGTGATTACTCATTGTGTAGTCACCCAGCTTATCAATCAAGGAAATATACTTCTTATACTCGAAAGATGACTGTTCCCAAATCAGACCTCACTCACAGCAGTGAGAGTTCACTTGAAAAATGGTGTAACTATAAGGTTTTAAAATTTACCAGATAAAAATATATCTTTTTACCATTTTGTCCTCATCAAAAGGTTTTCCTTTTTCATTAACTGTAAACAATAACTGTAAATAATTATGCTCATTATTTTCTTCAATTTTTAAAAAACAAAATGTGAACATAACTCTAAGATAGATAGAAAGATAAAGAGTTGAAACATGGAGGGAGGGAAGCAAAGAGGGAGGGAGGGAGAGAGGAAGGAAGGGAGGAGAAGAGGAAGGGGGAAAGAGAGAGAGAGAAAGAGAGAAGGAGAGAGAGATTTTCTTCTGATTATTTTGGTGCCTAGTTCAAGGTAATAAATACAGTTGCAAAACTGACTCTGAGAAGCCACACCTAAAATAATAACATTTTGTCCAAGGAAAGATGTTTTATGGATTCACATAATTTGGTCAAGAACAGAAGGCTTTAAAATTTGTAGAGGATAGATTTTAATCCTCAAACCAGCTAATTAAGCTCCTTTTGTACAACATACAGCTTTAAGTTAACAGTAATTAATATAGCCAGCTTGGAACCTCAGGAAGCTAAAGCCAACAAGTGCTTTTTGGTTCACTCCAGAGGATGCGGTTTGATTGCTGGCGCCAGTAAACAGGTTGGGAATTGTCAGCATTGTAATTAGCAGCAAGTTTCTGGATTCTTAGCCTGCCAGACTAGTGGGCTGATGCTTGGAGCAGTTGCCCCAGGGGAGAGAGGGAAAAATAAAGGAAGGGAATTTGAGCAACCTTGCAATGCTCTGCCAGCATATGCCACTGGACCAATGTTTTTCTTGGCAAAGGTCTATTTTAAGACATCTAGCAGTGGTTTCCACAAAATATGAAACTCACCATAGCAACCAAAATGGCAAGTATCTCTAGGAAACTTTCCTTGATTGGCTATCAGGTCAAAACTGTGTTCAGAGCTATTTTGCCTCCTGTGCAGCATAGGCTGTACTCTGCGCGATGTGGTTATTAACAGTACGATTAAAAGGGTTAAAATCTGTTTTGGCAGCAATCCTGCAATGCTCTGCTATAAAGCCATCAAAGAAAAGGTTATGCAAACCTTATTAACCCTTCGTGTAATACAAACAGAAGGAAACGTCAACCTTAATACCACCAAGAATCCAATCCTCAGTACGTAAATGATAATTTAAATGTACTTTTCTTAATTCAAAACCATGCGACTGTTGTGGAGAAAGGTTGTCGGATAATTAAATATCCAAACAGTATTTGCAAGGACTCTAAGACTAAGGGCTACATTAATAACGTTTATGGGTAATTTATAACCCAAATGAATGAAAATTAGGCCAGCTTTTAGAACTTATTCGATAAAAGTTTGTGTGTGTATGTGTGTGGAAAATTTCACTGATCTTACAGCAGAATAGGATCTGAAACAACATATATACTTAAAGTAGCTACAGGATAAGTACTAAATCTACTTACCTTGTGGCAAAAGCATAATAACAAACACTTTCTCTTTAAAGCAGCTCTGCAGTATATTAATTTTACCTTCCAGTTGAAAAAGGTCAAGGTTGCCGAGCATTGCTAAACTACACGTATTAATTTCTCCCAAATAAACGCTTGGAATCATATCAAGCGTATTCTTACTGTCACTTTCTACCTTGGCCAAAATATGAGGAGGCTTCAAAGAGATAAACAGGATATAGAGAGACAAAATAGCTTTCTATCCTGTAAAAAAAAAAAAGCCTCAAATGGATCAATGTGCTATATTAAGCAATTGCCGCAGGTGGGTTATCAAAAGTGCCCAAGAAATGGCTGTGTAGATCTGGCACCCAGGTGTCTGGTGTTGCATTTAACGGATCTTTTGTGGGGAGAAAGATTACTCCTATTTGTTGGAGAGAGTACAGTTCTCTAATCCTCCACGACAGAATCCTTATTGGAGTAAACCAGCAACACATTTCTTACCCACTCTCCTCTAGACTCGGAGAAATTCTCCACAAGTATTCATTATATTCAGTGAAATTAGATGCCTACAGGTGGCCCCAGAATGTGCCTCCAGGCATACAACCTGCTGTAAATTTTTAAGTTACATTAACTTAGCAGTATGTTGTCTTCTAACAAAAGTTCATTCACTTTATGAGGAAAGGGAGAAGGAAGCAGAAAGAGTCTTTCGTGTTAAGCAGCATTACAACTCTTGCCCACCCTGTTCTTTCTTTGAAGGTGGTAAAGGATATTTGCCAGAAGCAGGGCTGCTGGCGTGTTAGTCGGGGCTGCGTCTCCTTATAGAGTCACATGGGCTGTCACAGCCAGCAGGCCTCAGTACTGTGTCCTGTAACTGGTGTATTGGGGGTCAGTATTAAAAATAGACACAGAGCAGTAGGACTTTTTCTTTCATTTTTCGTTTTCTTTCTTCCTTAAAAAAAGAAAAACCTTTAAATGACATCTGTTATTAAAGTGTTTTGTCATCAGTGGTTTTTCATATTGTGTTAGAAAAAATTAGTTCAGCTGTATCAAGGCATTTGGGTTTATCAGATGTTATTGCAATTTCTCCCGTACCACACATCCTATATGCTGTAATTGTTTTTCCTGGACTTTTAGGTTACCAATCAGTGAGAGGAAGACAGAACTCCTTCATAACTTTTTTGTCATTGGGTTTCACACTCATCCTTTCTTTGTAATGATGTAATTGTCATTTAATGTATGCAGTTAAATCCCCCTGCATATGTTAGGGTACAATTCTCAGAACTGATGAAAAAACAAAGATAATATCTGAGTTAATATACTTTAAAAGCAGAAATTAAATTAACATTTCAGGTGCAATACACAGGTCTATTTAAGCCTCAGAAGACCTAGTTCTAGGTTATAAATCTCTTTCTCATCAGCCGCAAGCAGAACCAAATCTGGCTTTCACCATTCTAGTCTCATTAAACCTATAGCTTATACTACAAGTAACAGTGATAATATGTGTATTTTGAATATATATTTTGTTTATACAGGGTCATAGCTACATTATTAAAAATGAGAAAACTTTTAAAATGTAGAAACAGGTTTTTATTGTAATGCCTGTAGCATAGACATGGGCAAAATGAATAACAAGCCAATTTGGTATTTATCAAGTCATCTGCATTAATGCAAGAATATTTAGACCATCCCACGTTTCATTTTACAGCTTCTGACGAACATGCTGAGATCAAACAGATTGTATAGTCAAAAGAGCTAGGATGTCTTTCAGAATAAATCAGTAAATATCTATTATGCATGTACTCTTCATGAGTCATGTATTCATGGCTGTCAACATTTATTAAGCACCTACTATGTACCTGGCATTCTTCTAAATATTGGGGTGACATTGTCATTAAATCATTCATGCCCTCTAAGACATCTCACAGTCCAGGCTCTTATGAGCTCTGTGGGGGATTTAAAAGAATGTAAAGTAACATCTTCCTGGGCTTCCCTGGTGGCGCAGTGGTTGAGAGTCCGCCTGCCGATGCAGGGGACACGGGTTCGTGCCCCGGGCCGGGAGGATCCCACGTGCTGCGGAGCAGCTGGGCCCGTGAGCGATGGCCGCTGAGCCTGCCCGTCCGGAGCCTGTGCGCCACAACGGAAGAGGCCACAACAGTGAGAGGCCGCAAAAAAGTAACATCTTCCTTTCAAGAAATGTACAAGATTGTGGTTAATATAACAAATATTAAATTGTGTAAAAGTGAATGTTGCTCTAAGCCATTACTGTTGTCTCTATTCACCAGAAAACACTTACCCATCAAGATATAATATTAAAAATTCTTTCTAAAAAAAAAAAAAAAAAAAAAAAAAAAATTCTTTCTAAAAGGACTTATATTTCTTTTCCTTAGAGTATAGACTACCTTTCAGAACCGAAGAGACCAAGGAAGCACCTGATAAGAAAAGAACTAAGTACACAGTTTTTCACCTCAAAGCAATAGTTACTTTATTACCATTTCTAAGTTATTATAACACCATTTATAACTACACATAATTATACTGTCCTAGGAAAAATTGTTAGTGTATCTATGGTTAGATAGATACACTATCTAACCATAGATATTAGTGTAACTATGGTTATCAGAAATTTTACTTTAGTAACTATTAAAATGATAGTGAATACATGTAATTCCCAAATCCATTAATAATCTTAGGCTCCAGAGTCAATAAATGTCTTTTGAGAATGTGATGATAGACTTTCTCAAAGAAGGTGCTAAGAGTACAATGCTGCAGTTAAGATCAGTTGTTCTCAAAATGTGGTCTCTTGATCGTAGTGTCAGCATCACTTGGGAACTTGTTAGAAACGCAGGTTCCCAGATGGCATCACAGGCCCACTGAATCCAAAAATCTGGAGGTGAGGGCCTGCTAGTCTGTGTTTTAACAAGCCTGATTCTGATGCCTGCTAGAGTTTGAGAACCACTGCTTCCTACTTATTAAAGATAATTCACAATTAAAGTCAGGTTCTATGCCACAGTGACCCAAATATCAATAATTTAGGCTCTGTTGTAGATTTATAGTAATACTTTATTATTAATTACTAATTATAACAGATACTTTAAATTCAAAATCAGGACTTCACCTCACTGGCAAATTCTGTAACATTTGGGAAATATTTTAGGTTCCCAAATATTCCACTTTATTTGGAGATCTATGTGTATGGAACTTATATAGTACTCTTATTAGTGTTATATAATACTCTTAATAGTACTCTTATTGCCAATAGCTTTATAATTGTGATAATGCATATTGAATTGAATTTTTCCAGAATTTAAACTTTTCTTTTGATTTAAGTTACTATCATTGTAGTAATTCCAATAGCTTCCCAAATTTTACTCTGGTGTTAAATTGTGTCCCAGTGCAGAAGCAAGGAGAATCAGCTTCATTTTATAAAAGGCGTAAAGCATTTAATAAGTACTTTATGTGTGTGTTATTGTCCCATGGATCATTATTAACATTTTCTCATTCATCAATGACACAAAGAATTTTTAAATTCTCATGTAAGTGAATTGCCCTGATCAAATTCTTTGAGCATTTACAAAACATTCCAGTAAGTAATACAACAGTATAAAATAAATTTCCTAAATATGTTTATTAGAATGTCATTTGATTAAAATTTACTTAGAATATAGATTATTGTATAATAGTCAAAATGAATGTTACTGATTAAACAGTTAGATTATATCAGTTCTCATTATGCCAAGTGGAGACTTTCATAGAACTATAATATGTTCTTAGTTTGTCAGACCACAGCTTTTTATTCAAGCTTTCATGGAAATACTAGGAATTAAAAGGCTAAAATAACACAGCTCTAAAGTGCAGGGAATTGTTTCTGTTTATACTTTAAATTCAAATTAAAAGGACAGCTAATAAACTATATCACTCTGGATTGTAAGACCTAGAATAGTTCTCTGATCCATTAAAGTTGTCTTTTGTATTTAGCACAAAACATAATCTCAAACCTCCTTTGAGTTAATGTTAAAGTAACCGATTGGCAACATAACTGAAATTTTTCTCAGTCTAACCTCTTCCTTCTATTAATAAGACACTGTACTTGCTTATGACAAAGTGTAAGTTTAGTCATATGCATTATAGGATGCCAGAATATATAATGAACAACTAATAATAATATTTCTTAGTAAAAATACAACCATTAGTAATGTATAAAGAGAGAAGCTGTAGCCCAAATATCAAAAAATTACCTAATGGAGAATATGTATAACATTAAATAATAAATTGTGTAGTATTTCACATTATAATTTTAATGCATTAAAGTGTTCTATAATATCCTGTTTTCTCAAAAAAAATTTTTATAGTTGCTCCATTACTTGTCAGAATAATAGAACTTTCTGTCTCTAAAAATACATTCTGACTATGAGCAAAAGACTATATATTAATTTTAGAATATGATCTTATTTCTTTTTCACAGTAGAGATGAGCAACGCTGTCCAGACTTAAACACTAAAGAGAGAATCTCAGTGGTGGAACAATTTATGCACACCCAGTTTAGACAGAATGATTGACCAGAGATATGTGAGAAATCCAAGTTATTCTTATGGAGGAAAAAAGAAGTCCATTATTTTGACAGTTAACATTTAAGATTAAGCACTTCAGATTATCCAGAAAGGAAAATGAAATCATTTTAGTGAGTCTGAAGTTTGATGGATTTAGTTATTAAATTAAATAGACACTAATTTAAAGGTTAGTACTTCAGACCTCAAACAAAGAAGGTGTGACTGTAAAAAGGATACAAAATAAGTACCAAGTAGCCTATATTTAAGCAGAAAAGATACAATTTGGAAATGTCAAAAACAGCTTATTTTTCTCTTGTATTTTTATTAAATGTTTCAGTTTATTATTGGTTCTATTTCTTAAGTTATAGGGCGGATTCAGAGGTGCTCAATTATTACATTGTTGATGTTTCACACATTCTTTTTTTATGTAGCAAATGTAACTTTAAACATTTTATAAAGGAAAAGTCAGTTTGAAAATTTTGTTAACATTATAAAGCCCATTAGAATCTTTCTCAAATGAGTATATAGATTTACTTTTTAGCCATATCTCATTTGGCTTATTGTGGACGTATATTGCTGATAATCTCATCATTGTGGATTTATACTCTATATAAATTAGTATGTTGATAGCTGGAAACTTATCAGATGTGAGCTTATTAATTATCAACAATAAAACATTAGTGGTTTAGCATCTCTGTTCTAGAATGCTTGAAGCCTTTTGCAAAATTGACTTAGTCACATCTGGACCATTTTATTTGCAAACTGCTACCTGATGCTACTTAGAAAGTTTTTCAATATGTCTATAAAAGTATATCTATGCAGGAAATTTTAAACGATTATCCACCGGAAAATGTGTTATTTTATAGTTTGTGAACTCTAATTTTTTTTTTTTTTTCGGTACGCGGGCCTCTCACTGTTGTGGCCTCTCCCGTTGCGGAGCACAGGTTCCGGGCGCGCAGGCTCAGCAGCCATGGCTCACGGGCCTAGCCGCTCCGCAGCATGTGGGATCCTCCCGGCCCGGGGCACGAACCCGTGTCCCCTGCATCGGCAGGCGGACTCTCAACCACTGAGCCACCAGGGAATCCCTGAACTCTAATTATTAAATGATGTACATTTTAGAGTTTGTAGTAAACAAAATTTCCTAAAACACTCAAATAATATTTATATAAAAAACATTTTCCTGTAAAGAAGAAAACTTGAAATTTTTAGCCATACAGGAAAAGATAATTGGAAAAAAATACTGAGGAAATAAAACTGAAAGCACACTTTGGCCAAGTATTAAGTCCAAGCATTAAAATTAGTATGTTAAAATATGAAATATTACATGTAACATGTTTATTAAATCGAATTATTTCTATTACCCATCCTTTCTGTTCTTTCTTTTTGATATATATTAACTTTAATGCCATGACTGGCTCACTAACAAGAACCAGGCCAGATCAAACTTTTAGCACTTACCTCAAATTTCATGAAAATAGAATCCAAGAATGGCATACTGCAACAAGGTCTGTTTTTTTGTGTCAAAATGAATTATTGTGCATTATAAATGATACTCCATGATGTTTTTATAATGATTCATGAAACTATGGGGCTGACATTTTAGCACAAGGATTGCCATAGAATGCCAATAAAGCAGGAAAACTAATTTCAAAGTACTCCTAGATGATGATAAAACAAGGTATTCAAATAATTTAAATCCTTTCCTATCACTGTGTATAATGCTTTTTAAAAAATCTATAAAAACAATCCAAAATATTTTAGTAGTTAAATTAATAGGGATTAAGAGTTTCTAATCAAAGCTAGGCCATGATAAAAGACCATCACATGATATACTTTTGCTTTTACATCTCTTAGAAAAATATGACCACTTACAAAACGTCCAATCTTAGGATGATTAAATATCTTAGTCTAATGTAGAAACAATTATAAAATATATCATTTATATCCTTTTAAAATTATGATCTATTTTTCTTTAAAAAACCTTTATATCAAATTTGAAATTCTGTTCTGATTTATTAACTGCTATCCTAATTTATCTTGGTTTCTTAGTCTTTAAAAAGGAATCCCACATATCTCATATACATTAGTTAAATTTATTTAAATAAATTTTAAAATGTAAAATAATATTTTAAATAACCATCACTTGTTAGTCATACTAGCTTATTTGAAAAAACTAGGCTATTGTGTTGAGGAAGCCACTATTATTTTCAGTCAAGAGATAAAAATCCAGGTTGACTTAAAAGATTCTGAAATGATTTCCCAAAATTATATTTGGTGAATGGTGATTACTGTTTTCATTTTCCTCTCTTTAACTTTACATGTTGTTTATCAGCAGAAAGAACACATGGTAAAAATTTGTTTAGAGAAATTTGTTTTAAAAGAATTAGCTTCATTTCGATTCTCTCCACTATTTAGTAGGAGGGACATTTATATGGATTTGTTTTTTTACATTTATTATAATACAAAATTACACTAATTTAAGGAATAAAGTTTATATTTAGGAAAGTCATTTTCTTTATTTCATTTTCTAATATACACAATTTGCTTTCTGTGGTAGATCCACATGGCTACAGAAATTAATTATTTTGAAAAAAATACATTAAACTGTAATGTATTAAGTTCCTTTAGTAGTATATTTTTAAGAACTATTTATGAATAATTAAATGTTATTCATACATATCTATGTATTTGATTTACATTGATTTGTGAGGATTACTGTGTTTCCAGTTTGTCTTTATTATGATTATTATATTTTTCCCCAAGGTATCTAATTTTAACCATAAAAGTAATTTGTCAATGTGAAATTCTTGGTATAGCAAATTTAAAATTTAAACTACAAATAGAGGTAGATGGAAGTACATCTACTTCGTGTTTAATGTGATCTTAATTTCTGTGAATTTCATGCTCTCATTCCCCTTCATCTCTTTTTGCAAGTGGCCACTTTGTCATATGCTTTAACTGTAGGAGGATGAAACAACTCTAAAAGTGCCCACCATCAGCATAAAGTGAGGCATTTTGAGCTCTACTGTGCAAAATGAAAGTATAATATTCATTGCAAAGAAGACTTAGAGATCTATTATCCTGTCATTTACCTTTAAAGGCACTTCGATTTCTGGAGTAGGTTAAACAAAGGAAATTTGGAATGGATGTCTCTTTAAAATTTAGTAAAATTGGAATCCTGAGGCTAGGAGACCACTGAATACCTTCAGCCATGTTCCAGACAACACATGGATGAAGGATAATTGGTGTCGTAACAAGCTATAAGTGTCAAAATATGTGAGCATAAAAAAAAGGGAAGCTGATTTTATGAGTTCACTTATGTCACAGCCACCGAGGGAATGGGTTAGTATACTAAAACATATTTCCCAGTTCTGGGCAACAGTGTGGTTCTGCTTCTGGCCTTGAACTTAGGATTTCCTGCTGAAGTCAAAACTAGGTTTATGCTGTCCTGAAGGGTCAGGAACAAACTAGGTTGTGATTATAGAAGCAGTATCTCTGGAATCACTCCTAAATCCTCTAATAATCCTGGGTATTGGTTTGATTGATAATAGGAACCTCACAGGGTAGAATATCTCCCCTCACGCCTCAGTCCTGATGGATTCTGGATGCACGTATAGGAAGGACTCTATCTTTGAACTGATGATAGAATTGTTTTCAGAGTTTAATGCTGAAAGAGACTTAAATGGTCATTTGGTACAATTACTCTTATTTTAAAGATGAGAAACTGAGCTTTAGAGAAATTACAACTTCCAGTCTTAATATGATACTATATTCTCCAAGAAAAGTCCTGCTGATAGTAACAACTCCAGAGTCATGGATCACGTCTAGTTCAACACATATGGGATCTTTAACCTGCCAAGTATTTGCGTGATCATCTCTATAATTATCACAAAAAATTTCTTCCTCACATAGTTTATCCCTAATTGTCACATTCTTTACTCAATTACTGGGTAATTTATGAAACTTATGTAATTTATAAAATATTTCTAGGCCTTTATTTGAAGTGAAAATATTGTTAAACATAACATGACAAATAAACATGGGATTCTTTTCTCCTTTATGAAACATAGAAACTAGAAGGACAACTCTATGTCCGGTTATTACTGTTAATATTTACATTAACACTAAAAATAACTGATTTTCACATTCAGCGCATCTTCTCATTGGCATTCCCATGATGGCACATCCCCTCCTTTTCTGTGTAAATCTGATTAAGGGGCTGCCCCAGCTGTCATTCTGCACACAAAACTTCCATGCCATTTCAACAATGATCCTATTTACACAAGGACGTCAAGGTTGAACATTGAAAGAACCTAACCATTACTGAATATTGAATCATTTCCCTCCACATAAAACTGCAAATATGGTCTGAAAGCCAATTTCCCCGATTACCGTGGTTGAGTAGGACTAATTACTGCTAAACTGGGTGCAGCCACGGTCTGCCACAGCAAAGCTAGATCCTTCCAATGTCAGGAGAGCTCTGCCCACCCAATGATTGTCTCATACTGTAGAATGCTGTGATTACTCATGCTTGTAGTAATGATTAACTTTTAAAAGAACGCTAATTGTAAATAATCATAATAGTATACTTTATTTGAATGCCTCCCACACGGCAGGCATTGTATAAAGTATCTATTATCTCATTTTACTTACTTCTGAAACTGTGTCAGGTACTATTATTGACATTTTATAAATAGGAAAACTGAGTTTCACAGGGATTGTCACATATCCAAAGCCACACAGCTGATAAGTTCAAGAGCCTAAGGGCTACTTTATATTCAGTTCTTCCCACTTCACTGCCATTTCCATGTTTTCTTAAAACAACCAGTGAAGATGCGTGATGCCTGAGAAGAGCATCAGTTTGGGAATTAGTAGAACTGAGCTCTATTTCTGCTTCGGCCATTAGCTGAAATGTGACCTTAAACCAGCACTTTGTGTCTCATTTCCTTCATCTGTAGAATTAAGTGATAGAACTAGCTGTAGCTTTCTGTGATTTTAAGTAATCTCAGAGATTTTTCTTTTTTTGAGAAAGAAAATTGAAAAAAAATCATTCACAGTAATAATGCCATTGAACAATATTTCTCCAGTATTTCCCAGGTTCTCATCTGATTTCATGGCTTCAATCACAGAACAATCCTGTTCGTATAAAAAGAAGTCCATATTTTGACTAGATCAGTGAAGCACAGAGAAAGATATGGAATTGACTTATCATGGGTCAGACTCTTACAGAGTTTGAATTTAGCATCATGCATTTATTATGCAGCATATATAAAAAAATTAAATGGATGATGTGAAGCAAGGTGGGAATTTAGTACAAGCATAAAGGATATTTACAGTATGTGTGATGAAGCATAAAAATACATTTATCTCCCTCAAAAAGCAAAAATATTGTATATATTCATGTGAAACACCTTAAGCTATATCAAGAACACTATATTTAAATACTTAAATACATTTACATACTATTCAAGTACATATATTGACTTAATCATAGCAGCTCTAGGGATTCATGATATGCTATGGAAATTGTCTATAAAAGATAAGTGAATAAAAATTAACTGTAGCACACCAGCAATTTCAGACACATATACATACCATTTTGAAAATCTGTGCTTTTGAAATGTTAACAGTTCCTTATGTATTTCTCACAATGATGCATCCATATCACATATACAGTTTCCTAAACATATTGTATTTTTCTTAGAACATCAAACATCATTATGTCCCATGTCAATTTTGTAATATTTTGAAAGAACAAAATATGGTATAGTAAGCTGACATATTTTCCTTCGTTGAAATATTCTTTTGTGTGTAAACTTTTTACAGATTTTTCTCACCATTTTCTCCTTTTCTAAAGTTGACAAAAATGTAAATGATGGCAAAGTGAAAAGAATTATCATTTCTTTCAGCAGTTATTACTCTGTGCCCTCATATTGCTATTGCATAAATATTGGCAGAATGCCACAATTTTTGGATTAGAAATAATAATAAATAATTGTTCCACAGAATTTGTAAGCACCTAGAACACTTTCTTGGAATATATGATTTTCACACACACAAAAATATGTCACTTTAGGCTATATTGAGCTAGTAGAAATTTTGGCCAAAAAAGAAGTGTGGTTAAGTTTTGATTTCACTCATTTATTTATTCAACATGTATTTATTTGAACTGCTACTACGTGCCAGACACTATGCAAGGTGCTGGGTTTTGTTGCTAAAAAACACAAAGTTGATACTTACCTGAAGCTTCCAGTGCAATAAGAGAGACCAATAAGCAATTAAACCAATAGAGAGAAAAGTAATTACAAATTGTGAAAACTTCCACAAAGGAAATTAACACCTTGAGGAGACAAAGATTAACTGGAGGAAGCCAACTGAGATAAGGTGAATTTCTGAGATCAGGAAAGCCAGGAATGGAACCAGTGCTTGGTGAAGAGTGTTCTAAGCTAAGGCAGGATCAAGCACAAAGACACTGAGACATATCAAGTATTTTAGGAATACATTGTCTGCTTTGTCCTTCAGTTTCATTAATTAGCATGATTCTCAGGAAAATTCCAACTCTATTGAAAGATTTGCTAAAGGAAGGCATTTTTTAAAGTTGTAGTAATTTAGAAAAATAAAGAAATTACTCCTAAGGAACAGCTTTAAGAATGAGGGTAGGGCTTCCCTGGTGGCGCATGCTCACAAAAAAAAAAAAAAAAAAAGAATGAGGGTAGATGAAGTATTTAATATCTAAAATATTATTACTTATTGGATATTATATTTTTAAGAAACATATCCCAGAGCAAAGATCTCTGCTTGAATTTTCTGTTTATAGTAGTCTATAAGATAGTTTAATGTGTTTTTATAAAACACAAAACTTATTCCGATAATTTTCTGTCCTTAGAGGAGTAACTGTTCTTATTTGTTTCTTCTTATTTACAATGAAAGCATTTGAGTCCCAAAATACACACCATATTTGGGGAAGACAGAAAAAGCTAAAATTTGTTTGTCTAAAAATATTTTCATGTAAACTCATTGTTTCAGAAAAAACAGACATGGACTATCTGAAAGATTGATTTACTACACTATCCTGTCATTATATTATACACATACATGGGTGCTAGTTAGAGACCGCCTTACTTTATTTTGAAATATTTACATTGTATGATGAAAAAATAAATTAAATAATATTTAATAAAATAATTATAGTTGTTTTTATGAAAATGAATTTTAATCAGTTTTACACACAAATTCATGATAATAATAACATATCTACCTAATGCCAAATCAAATTAATAAAAAGTAGCAGAAAAATCAATTAACTTGGTTTTGTACACAAAATATAAGGATTTGCGTTTTTATGACTATTCTGAAATTTGTTTAGGTCTAAATGTTCTTAATTGACTCGTATAAAGTGACAAGAATTAAATACAAAATTGAATTAGTTCACTAACTTTGCATTTCTCTATCAGATGATAATGCCATTAGATTTAAAATAAATTAAAACTAGTATACGTCTTGTAAATCTTTAGCCTAGTACTTGAAATAGGCATCATCCAATCTTCAGATTACTTCTGACAATCCTAATTCTCATTTAAATTAATTCTAAAACATAGATATCAGTTAAATGTCATTGTTCAATCAATTTTGAAATAAATTTAGAACTTAATAGGGACTAACACATCTCTTCTGAGATGAAAGAAACAGAATCCAAATCCACTTTGAAGAAGGTAAATTCTAAAGCAAGCATTTTGTAAAAGTTGAAGATATCAAGAATTTCTCAGAAAAGCTCATAAAATACAACATGTGATAATCTTAACTGGAGGCTAAAGCTTGAAAGTTGAAGCTAAATTCTGGTCCCATTATAAAGGTTATAATATATATATTTTTTACCCAAAGAATGGTCACTAGGCAAGAATCATGAACATCTTTTCCATTTTTGCATGGAAAAAGAAAGAGGGAATAATTAATTAGGAAATATTTCATACATGTATTACACAGATGAGGCAAATTGGAAAGTATGTTCCAATTTCAGTTAGGGTTTGCTTATTGAGGTTCTAAGCCTGCTGCAAATACTTCCACTTATACAACAAATGATGTCATTAAACACGCAGATATTTATGTACAGATAGTGATTCAGGAAAACATGAAGATGCATTAATCTGGAATCAAACTAACAGAGTTAGGGGGCTTTCTGTGGTTTCATATCTCCTTATGAATACCTTATGGTACCCATCGCACTTTATTGTAATTACTGGTTCACATACCGTTTTTCCTCCTTATTAAGAGCTCCCTGCGTGATTTTCTCTAAATCACCTGTTATCTTTCCTGAATCTCCAGTAGGTATTCAGTAAACTTAAAAGGAAAGGATAAATGAATGAATGAGAAGAGAGAATGGGAAATGTAACTGAGATGAAATTAAAATCAGCTAAGCATAAAAGAGGAGTTGGTTAGAGAGAGGGGAAAACAATTTTTTACACCAGTCCTGTTTACAAAACAATGGAGAAATGGAGAATGTTGAAGGATAAATTAAGAAACTATACATTTTTGGTGTTCCAAAATGCAGTAAAGATTTGGCATGTTTTGGTAGGGAGGCAGAAAAGGAGGTTGATAAACCATGATCTTCTATAGACACATTTATATTCACATGAGGATATACATCATAATTTCCTCACATCTTTACACTCTTGCCTCATATCACATCTTCATGGTATCATTATGATCTGATTCCATTTCCACTGATTGATCCTTATAGCTCTGTCATGCAGAAGTTTAAACTCATATACTTTGTTATTTCAATAGTTGTCCTTCAAGGAACAAAGATGGTCTGTATGTAAGGATGCTGTTTCCACTAAAATGTCATCTTAGCCAGTATAGAAGGGTAAAAATGGAAACAATTTTGGATAACCAACAGTAAGAGTAGCCATCTGTTTCTCAAAAAGATATGAAAGTGTTTTCCTGTTTCTTTCTTTAAATAATCCATAAAATTTCATTCCTAAAATCTGATTATGATATTTCTCCAGATAAAATTTATATTTTATGACCAAATAATTAACTTGCAAAAATCTTGGATAAACTTTAAATAACTCATCAAATATTGTTGATGAATACTACATAGAATGATCCAGCAGCCATCTGGAGACCTGTTGGATGATCAACCTACCATATTCCAGATTGAGAAAGCAATCAAAATGAGGAAAATGGGAAGAGTACCACACCAAATGGTGTTCCAGCTAAACTATACAAGTGTGGGTACACAGCAAATAGTGAATACTTTCCCCACTTGTTCAAAACCATATGGACATGGAAAGATAGATGCAGATATCTGAGGAACACCCATTTCTTAAGAGAAAAAAGAGGGAAGATAAATTAGGATACTAAAAGGTACTGTGTTAAATGACAGGAAGTTGCTGACTTAAATTTTACTAAATTCTCTGTTATCTAAAATAATTTACTTTGCGATGTTATAACTATGACGAAGTCCCATAACCTCATAAAGTAAATGAGATAATAGAATAAAAATATTTTATAGAATATGTTGAAATACATTGAATTAATTTCAACGGCATTTATTTTTTTCAGGTCAAAATTTTTAAGAAATGCAAACACTCTAAACTTTAGGTGTTATGTAGTATTTCTTTATGGTATAAATCCCACAACTTTATACTGCAGTCATAGTTGCTTTTTAAAATTTCAGTAGAATAAAGCAATCTAAAAAAGATTTATTAAAACACCTAACATTTAGAACTTATTTGGATTATAATATTAGGTTACATACACCTACTCCTATCATTGAGAAAAATTTTAATCTCATACACACCTATAGAGAGGTTTTATGTGTATGTGTGCAAAATATAGCAGATGATTTATTTGCTATTATCACAAAAAGTCTTGGCCAATTTCAGACAAAGCAAGGAACTATATTCTTGCATGGTTTTGACCATTGAAACATGTCAGTGCCAAGTTTACTAATTGTGCACCCAGTACAAGTATTGGAAAGCTCAGCCAGAACAGGACTCTGAAGTACAAAGTAAATGTATGCATAAAGAGAAAATATAAGGGCCGTGTTTTGATTTTTCCTATCTATCTTAGTTACTTTTTCCTACTAAGCATCTTATTATGAAGCTGCTTGGAGTATATAGTAATATAAATGGTACATATATAGAGATAACTCCAATGATAATTGAATCAATGAAACTATTTAAACCCATGTTGACTTTTGCAGAATATTTTAGCACGCAATGCTATACTTATCTCATCTACATTGGTATAGAATATAAGCTACAGGAAACAGAGAGGAGGCTTCTAGAGGTAATTTTAGAGATAGTATCTTAGAAACATGTTCAAATAGTTGTTCAAGTGCAATGCAAACAACTGAAATTCCACATTTAAGTTTGCAAGGAAGAAAGAAGTCAGAAATATGTTCTCCTGAAATATTGTCAACATTTCTTAAAACCAACACCTCTCAAACTGTAAGTAAAAATGTCAAACTCCACAGTCTTAAAATTTACTGACCAATTTATTTTTAAACTGAGACGACCTCAATTTTAACAGCATTACTCTAATACTGAAAAGGTATGGAGAATTTTCTATGTGTCAGGCACAGTGCTTAGTTGAAATGGATTCTTTTATTTAATTCTTACAACCACCCTGTGGGATAGGCATTATTTTTTCCATCTTATGGATAGGAAACGGGCACAGAGAGGTTAAGCAATTTGTCCAGGAGAAAACATTAGCAATGTCAGAGCAGGGCTTTAAAAAAGCAATCCGACTGAAGAGCCTTTTCGGAAATTTATTACCATGCTATTCTGCTTCCCTTAGAATCATCTACCTAAAACATTCTGGTACTCATTATTTTTAGAAATGAAGAAAACTCACATTTGAAAGGAGTCGCATCTTTGCTTGGTAGCTAGCATTAAGATTTAGTTGCTTCTAGATGAAATTTGATATAGCTGATTTTTTCCCTAAGGGTTTGGTAAAAATTAGTATGCCAGGAATTCTTGATATATGTAAATCATTTTATCAATTCAATGAAAATTAATTTTAGTGGGGTTTTTTTTGCTTATAAACTGATAATACATTCCTAAGGTATTTTACCCTTTACATCTAGGCTTTCTTCGTAGGAGAAGTATTGATAATGCCTTAGTCTATATGAATAACTCACATTAAAGATCTGGAAAACCTATTTCAAGTATCAATATCAGTTGAAATTCATGAAAATTAATCAAAATATTGGCAATCATGAATATGTAAAAATTAATACTTGCCTGCTCTAAGTTTAAATGGGTGAAATCACTTATTCGAATATTAACTCTTACCTTTCACTTGGAGAACTTACTCCCAGGTATGAATGAAAAAGGCATACACAGATTGGATGTGGTAAAATTAATATTTTTATGCTAATGAGATATTATTACACTAATGAACTTAAAAATTAATTTATAAGCTACAACTCTGAAGTGATATACTTTTTTTCCTTTATGGAATCTATCTTAAGTTGAAAATCTGAAAAAGAGGAAACTACTTTGTGTCATATCTCCATATTTTAAATGGAGATGTCATAGGTCTGATATACTCTACTTCTCTACTTGTGCCTGTGTGTATATCTGCAGTTGTCATTCATGAAAGCAATTAGGGCACAGGTGTTAGACCTGATTCCTGTCTCATAGCCTCATAGCCAATTCATTCTCAGCATGTAAAGTTACATAATCAATGTATTTAAGGCCTTTATCTGTCTCTGTCTGTCTCTCTCACTTTTTCTCTCAAGTTTCTATTATACATGGAAAAATATTCCCCAAGATCACATAGGGGAGAAAATTCTTATGTGTTCTATGTAACTGTCCAATTTTCCTAAACTATGAAAACCAGAAGACTGCTTTTCTTTGTGGCTTTTTTTCTTCCTGATTGTAAGGTTTATAAAATTAGCCTATTGGAGACATACATAATATACTGTAAATTATTCTTGACACCTATTTCCTTTAATGATTAACAAATAAATGTCTTTGTGATGCTTGACTTCTCTGTCAGGCGTATATAAATGCTAAGTAATGCTGTTTACACCACTTACAAAGAATATGAATACACATAACCAACATCTGCTGGTTTCATGTAGCTATACTGTGAAAAACTCTGAAATATATATTCACATTTTGAAGGTTTCTCAAATTTTCATAATTATGTATTTCCCAGTTACAGTAGTTCAAGTTCAATAGCTATTTCAGATGTCTAGTTTCATAAAAAGGCCTTTCCCCCCATTCCGCTGTAATGTTATTTTAAAATAAATGACCAATTACTTCTAGTAGTGGAACTTATTTTTTCAAAACAAAAAGAAAAAAGCATTTGAATATTTTAAGTAACCCATAGATTTTTAAATTATATGTATATATATATTCTTTTTTAAAATCGTGGTAAGAAGACTTGACATGAGATCTACCCTCTTAACACAATTGTACATGTACAATAAAATATTGTTAACTATACATAAAATGTCCAGCAGATTGCTAGAACTTATTCATTTCACATAACTGAAACTTTATATCCATGGATTAGCAACTCTTCTTTTCTCCCTATTCCCATCCCCTGGCAACCACCATTCTACTCTTGGCTTCTATGAGTTTGACTATTTTAGATAGCTTATATATGTGGAATCATGCAGTACTTGTCCTTCTGTGACTGACTTATTTCACTTAGCATAAGGTGTCACATATTGCAGGATTACCTTCCTTTTGAAGATTGAATAATATTCCATTGTATGTATATACCATATTTCTTTATCCATTCATTTTTTAATGGACATTTAGGTTGTTTCTACATCTTGGCTGTTGAGAATAGTGCTATAGTGAACATAGAAGTGCTAATAACTCCTTGAGATGAGATCCTGATTTCAGTTCTTCTGGATAAATACCCAGAAGTGGAACTGCTGGATCATATGACAGTTCTATTTTTAACTTTTTGAGGAACTGCTTTCTGTTTTCCACAGCAGCTGTACCTTTTTACATTCCCACCAACAGTATAAGGGTTTCAGTTTCTCCACATCTTCGCCAACATTGTCTTTTGATTTTTTGATCATAACCATTTTAACAGATGTGAGGTGATATCTCATTGTGGCTTTGTTCTTCATTTCCCTGATGATTGCCAATGTTGAGCATATTTTAATATACCTGTTGGCCATTTGCATATCTTCTTTGGAGAAATGTCTATTCAAGTCCTTAACCCTTTATTAAAAAATTGGATTATTAGATTTTTTTGCTATGGAATTATAGGAATTTCTTATGTATTTTGGAAATTAACCCCTTATCAGATATATCGTTTGTAAATATTTTCTCCCATTCCATATGTTCACTCTGTTGATTATTATTCCATAAAGACAAAAAAAAAAACCCACAACAAAAACACGTGTTAAACTAAAAACAACTGTAGTAAAGCTGCAGTATACAACATAAAAAATCAGTTGCATTTCTATACACTAACAGTGAACTATCCAAAAAGGAAAATAGTTTCATTTACAAAAAGAATAAAAATACTTAGAAATAAACTTAACTGATGCAATTAAAGAAGTACACTAAAAAGCTACAAAACATTGATGAAAGAACTTAAGGAATGGAATCACAGAAAAATAGGGAAATATCCTGTGTTAATGGATTAAAAGGTTTAATATTGTTAAAACGTCCATACTACTCAAAGAAATCTACAGATTAAATGCAATCCCAATCAAAATCCCAATGGCAATTTTTTTGTAGAAATAGAGAAAACAATTCTAAAATTCATATGGAACCTTAAAGGACCTCAAAGAGCCAAAACAATCTTAAAAAGATTAACAAAGCTGTAGACATCACATTTTCTGATTTCAAAATATATTACAAAGCTACAGTATGGTGCTGGCATAAAGACTGACATATCAACCAAAGGAACAGAATAGAGAGCTCAGAAATGAATCCATATATATATATAGTCAACTGATCTTCCACAAGGGTACAAAGAATACATAATGATGATGGGATAATCTCTTCAGTAATGGTGTTGGGAAAACTGGATATCCATATGCACAAGAATGAAATTGGACCCTTATCTTACACCATGCAAAAAAAAAGATCACCTTAAAATGGGCCTAATGACTTAAATGTAAGACCTGAAACTGTAAAATTCCTAGAAGAAAACATAGAGCCAAAGCTTCATGACATTGGTCTTAGCCGTGATTTCACTGATATGCCACAAAAAGCACAGGCAACAAAAACAAAAATAGACAAGTGGGACTACATCAAACATATATGTATATTCTGAACATATATATATATTACTCATGTACATAATATATATGTTCTTCAAAATGTAATTTAACCTGTAGTTATAGAGCACTAATGCTGTATTCATGCTTGAAGTTTGGCAAGCATGTAAAATAATATAAAATCAAATTATTTTCTCAAATATTTTAAAAGTGCATGACCTATATTACAAGGATTAAGAAAATAGGTCTTTTAACTTACCCTATAATCAAATAAAATAGCTGCCTTGTTTTATTAACTTGAAGTAATTAAATTCAAGTGTAAGATGTATAGTATGTGATATTAATAATTAGCAGGACGTATTTATAACCACTAGATCACTTTTCTATTAATATAATTCAAATATTTTCCCACAATCTGTATTCAGCATATCTAGAGAATGTAGACATGTGCAAATATAAATTATACAATATATTATATAGTTGGAAAGAAATACACATTTCTTGAGAATTTCAAGGAGAATCTCACCAAATTAAAAGTTATGAATGTGTTGGTTTGTGACAATGAAGTTTACATTTTCATTTATTAGAGAATTGAGAAATCCTGGAAAAAGTGTAGTTTTATGGGAGTAGGGTTTCTAGGCCAGAAAACCTTCAGATTATAGTCATGACTATATTGCAAGAATAATTTATGACATAAGCTCTTTCAAAAATATGTTGATCTAGATGCTCTAATATCACTTAGTTTGGGCTTGAAATTTAACTTTAATATGTGAGATTAACTCTTGATCTTATAAATATATGAGGCTCTGGTTTCTTCAGAAAAGCTTTATGAAACTGACAGAGCAGTTTTAGGAACAGGAATGGAGTATGGAGAACTTTATTCCTCTCCATGATTCATGCTTTTATCTTCAACTTCAGGGTTGTTTAACATGTTTCCTGACCTAAGTCATTTTATGTGTCAAAATAGTCACAGAGGAAAAGTTGAATCTCAGGTATGCTCATTTGCTATTAATACTTTTAGGGTCATTGTTTCACTCATTTGGCAAGTATTTATGGAGAGTCATTTCCTGTTCTAGGGACTTTGAATCCAGATACATATAAAGTTCATGCCTTCATGTGAGCTTTAATGTGGATAAATAATAAGCATATGGTAATAACTCCTCAGAGAAAAATGAAGTAGGGTAAGGAGACAGAGAGTACAGATTAGGGAGTACTACCTGGCATTTGATCAGAGAACTGACTGAAATGAGAGAAAATAAAACCATTTAACTTTCTGGGCGATAAGCATTCCAGAAGGAAAAACAGCAAATGCAAGGGCCCTGAGATGGGAACATGCTTGATTCATCAGGTACTTTATTGTCTAACCCCATGTCTTGCTACCTGCTGTCTCCCTTGCCTGGAACTCCCTTCACCTCCTTTTATTGACCCTTAAGACTCAGCATCATCTCCGCCGCATTTTTATAAAGCCTTCAAACTGGTGCAAATGCTCTCCCTTCTCTGCCCCTATAGCACTTGCACGAAGCTCTAGCTAATTCTTTTTCAAATATTTGCATTTTCTGTTATTGTGTCTATCTTCCTACTTGATTATTAACTCTTCAGAAGCAGGAGCTTTCTCTAATTAATTTTGGTTGTCCCAGGGCCTAGTATGGTGCTCAGGATGTCACAGCCCTCAGCGTAGGAAGATAATAATATTTGGTCATAAAATTATTTATACAACCTGTTTTCCTTTCCTTGGATTGTAATTGGAAAGCCTTGATTTAAGTCATATCCTCAGGCAAAAACAAATAACTAGACCTATTTTTTAGACATATTGTCGTTATGAAAGATTCCTAATCTTAAAAATCAGCATTTTTCTGGGAATCTTATATGAATAAAACAATATGTTAAAGACTTTGTTTTGTATCAAGAGACAGAACTCACACTAAATGGAATAAATATAAAATGTTTAAAGGAGAATCAAAAGAAGAGAGCTATCCCAGATTGAATTCTTGCTTCATCAGATTTTCATAATTAGAACAATTATCAAACTAAGAAAAATTTTTCTAGATCTGGTATCTATATTATTTAATATTATAATAAGAAAGCATGTAAGAACATGAAGATATTAAAAGATAAATTAGTGGCATACATTTATAATTTATCTTTTTGAATGCATAGATACAACCTAAATTACATATATGGTTGAGTTTTGTAATTTATGCCTCTTTCAAGAAGATATTTTATTTGCTTTTTTTTTAAGTTTAGAACATTACTGCATTATCCTAAATGTTTTATTTCCTCTGGATATGAAACACATCTGTTTGAATCATTTTGACAAAGTACTGCCTGGTAGGCTCAGAATCAAACCCAATCATATGATCATTGAACAAATGGCTACTGTATTTCTTGGATTTGATGCAAGTTTATTCTCCAGTGAGGTTGCTCTTTTCTCATTTGGCAGTGTACTGTCAGCTCTCAATTAACTGCACATCGATGCTCTGTATATACTGAATACTGCTGCCTTTCAGCTTTTTCTTCCTTCCAGGACAGCATCCACCTCACCTCATCATCCCATTCTCCCAGACGGACCTTTTTCTCCACCTGGTTCTCCCAACTTTATCGAAATTAAGTGAATGTTTACTCTTCTAGGCACTTTGATGTGCACTGGGGATACCCACTAATTGAAAAAGAAACATGGTCTAACCCCTTAATAAGCTGAAGTCCTAGTGATGGAGATACCAGTGTAGAGACGAGCACATGAATGGATAATCTCATTACAATGGGAAACGTCATGAGAAGTCAGTATAGAGTGCTGAGTAGACTCAAGCAAAGATGCTCCACTCTCCTTGGCAAGGTTTCCTGGAGAAATTACCACCTGAGCTGAATCTGGAACAAATACAGCACTTAGGCATAGACATCATTTAAGGGGGAATAAAAGGCATATGCAAAGATACAGCAGAATGAAAAGGAAAGTGAATAATCAGAGGACCATATGACCAGAAATAGAAGTCTTTAAATCCAGAAGGTGAGGAATATCTTTGGAAGGAACCTTATTTGTAACAATGCTTTATTTTAATCTCTGTTAATGCCATAATCTGCATAAATAGGCACTCAATGAGTATTTTTTTGTTTGACTAAATGAAGATTAAATTGGCCTTTCAGCAAACTTAAATGTGTCCAGTGTTGAAAGTAAGAGAATTGGTATTAAAGGATATACCAGAAGGGTAGTAGACTCCTGATATTTTCGATATTTGAAATCTGAAGTTTCCAAATTTATAAACAGAAACACTGCTTTCAGTGTTGGGTTATTTCAGTTGAGAAATTCTTTCACCAGAAGTTAATCACTTTTGTTTTTGACTGTCTAATCTCCTCTTCTCTTTTGAAGACCAGTTCCTTTCCACAAAGAAATAGTTGTGTTTTTTAAACCATTCTAAGTGAGATGCTTTGTATGCAGAGATGGTTAGAGAACAACAGGCAGCATTGATGTCCAGTGAGTAACTAGGTTCACATACTAGCTAAGTGATTTTCTTCAAATTACCAGAGTTGAAAAGAAAATAATTCAAATTTTAAGGTTCAAAAAATGATCACAGCTTTTAAATGTCATAAACCTTTGGGGCAGTTTGTGAAGAGTCAAATTTCAAATGGTAAATCCATAAATGGTGAGAATCTAATACAAATGACAATGTTCACATTTCTGGAGTCTTCCTAGGTATTGGTTCTCCTGTTACCTACTTATCAGAATTATTAAATCTCTCTCAGTCTTAAAGACTGCTGAACCAGAAAGAAAAGTCTTCAATCAGTCACCCTCCTTTTTGAGCTATCCTTGTTCATACTTCCATTAGGCTAAATATCCTAAATTAACTTAATTGCAATACCTAAAGGCAAGTTTGCAGTATGTGAAAGTGCTTTGGAAAAAAAAATGAAGCGCTCTAACATTACCAGGGCTGCTGAAAGATGAGTGACACATCAAAGAAATTTGAGCTGTTTTTTTTCATGATAATTTAAGGGACTCAAAGTCCTTCTAAATCAAATCAGTCCTCTAATATATCCTCTAGTCTAAGATTCAACAAAGCACTAGGAATAGAAATTTAGTGTTACATTTATTACCCAACACAAACAATTAAACCATGATATGGTTACTTTTTTTCTCATGATGAAATTTCCTTCAAGGTCCTATAGAACTGTAAGGATTTAGAATAACTGGAAATACTATAACCTACTAGACCATTTTAATAATCCTAGCATCATCATCACCAGATTGAAAAGACTAGAAAACAAAAAATTGTAAAATATGATGAAATAACATGTCTGCCCATTTATGTTTTGCTTGTTTATATTGTTGTTTCTAATTACAAGGTGATATACAAAGTTAATAATACCAAACTAAAGAGAATAAAAAGAAAATAGATCTTCATTCCAACCCCCTCCTCCCATCTTTCTTATAGATAATCCATACTAAAATTACATTGAACTGTGGATGACTTATTCATTGAAATACTATTGGGCCTCTGGATTTGATTTCATACTCATCATAGGGTACCTGGATTCAAGAAGACGAGGATTTGACCAGGAGGTGAGGATTCAAGTCTTTTGTTTCTCCATAGTCAAAAGTATTTGATCCCAAATATTTAAACGTGGGATTTTTCTATTTATATTATTTTTGTGAGTCACAGCAGCCTCAGTGACTATCTAGGAGTGTATATCTCTAACCTACACTTTATTTTTATTTTTATTTTTTGCGGTACGCGGGCCTCTCACTGTTGTGGCCTCTCCCGTTGTGGAGCACAAGCTCCGGATGCGCAGGCTCAGCGGCCATGGCTCACGGGCCTAGCCACTCAGCAGAATGTGGGATCTTCCTGGACTGGGAAACGAACCTGTGTCCCCTGCATCGGCAGGCAGACTCTCAACCACTGCGCCACCAGGGAAGCCCTCTAACCTACACTTTAGAAGAGGTGATTTCATTTTGCATTGCAGCACATGATGCATTATTAAAAGTAACAGTTTCCTATAAACTCTTCAAATTTCCAGACCAGTCTTCTAAGGTTACAACTACCAACAAGGGACAGGCAGGTATGGTAAGTGGGTGAAATGGTTCTGCTGGAGGCTGTGCTACACTGGAAAGTACAAGTCCTATGTAGAGGGAACAGCTGCTGTTCAGTTCCAGCCAATTGTTGCCATGTGAGAATATGGGCCCAGTGTTATCAGAGCTTCCAAATTTTCAAGAGAAGCTGTAAACCCAGAAATTCATGTAAAAAACAAATACCCTGGTGTTTAAATACTGTCTTAAATTTTTAAAAAATATCAGGCAGAACAAACAACATGTTTATGGGCCAAATTCAGTCCACGGGCAGCCAATTTGCAATCTGTGCTATCCGTATATAAGCACAACTTTGTTCCCACTGATTAACTTATAATTCACATGTTTGAGCATTGATCCAAATATGTCTGGGGGTGATCTCAATAATCTGGATCAACACATTTCCATTCATGTCAGCTATTTGTCAATGCTGCTCAGTTTTCATGATAAAAAGTACTTTGCCGAACTTACCTTGGTTGTGGAAACATGTTTTACTTTTCTTTTAAATCCCAACGTCATTGAAATATTCAGATAAAAGCTTGATTGAGTAAATAACCCTTCAGAAAACTCATGATGGGATGCAAGGATAAATTTTGTACAGTTCATAACAAGCTCACTCTCCAACACGAAGAGAAATAAACATTTTCTGAGGAGTTGAACATGTCACTACCTTGACCCAGTGTTTTTCAAACATTGTTTCAAGAAACCTAAAGGATCTCAATTTCCTTAGAAGCCACATCATTGAGATAACTGTAGGTTGTCATTTTAAATGTGGATTTTACTTAAAAATGAAAAGTTTGATAACATTTGTTCATCAGATTATAGAATTAAAAATTTGATCTGTAAGGAAAAGGGTTTTATCTTCAGATCAGTGGATTCCTCAGAAGATCCATGAGCTACATGATATGGAAATGGATTTGCAAATGGTATTTTAAAAATTACTTTTATCATATTCTTATAGGAGTTTGCAAATCAACATATGATGTTTAAAATAAATAATTATATGCATTTAAAAGCATGGATTCTGAAGTTAGATCTACCTAAGTGGTTCATCTAGGACTAATTGCAAATTTTTAAGCCTCAGTTTGCTCAGCAGTAAACTAGGGATGAAATAACATCTACTGATACCTCACCGTGTCGCAGTGAGGTCCAGATGAGATAAGCAACATAAAGGGCACAGTACAATGCCTTACTTATAGGAAGTATTCCATAAATGTTATTACTGTTGTTCTCCTTGTTATTATTGTTTAGCAAACTGAAGCTCATATAGGAAAGGTCACAAGACATTAACATGCCCTTGTTTGTAAACAAAGTGATGCTGAAGTACAAAAGGCAGAATGACTATTTCTTCTTGGATGAGTCAGTGTAGACTTCCAGAAGATGTGCCATTTGATCTGGGTCTTGAAGATGAAAAGGAGTTTTATCAAGAGAAGAGGTGGGAGAAGACCTTTCCAAAGAGGGGGCAGGAACAGTCTGGGTAGACATAGAGTATTCACAGGGATCGGAGAGCTCAGTGAATGGTGAGAAGGTTGGTACAATTTAGTCACTAGAAGCCAGGAGTGGAGAGACAGGAAATGAGGTTAGAGAAGTGGACTGGAGTTAAAATATCCAGGTGAGTGTAATTTTTAAGCAGTGGGAATTCAATGAAGATTTTCAATAGGAGAATATGATCAGAATTTTAAAGGAAGATCATTCTGATGGTATTGTCTGGGATAAATTGAAGTGAGAAGGTAACTAATATTTGTATGTGTTTAATATATGCCAGGAATTATATTATACAATATTTTTCTCAACAAATTTGAAATGTTCATATTATTATTTCATGTCATACATGAGAAACTGAAGCTTGGAGTAAGTAGTTTGCTATCCAAGATCACATATGTAGTCAGTGGTGCAGCTGTGCTTTTAATCATTTTGAAAGATTCCAAAGCCCTGTATATTTCCACTAGTCTACATGGTAGGGAAATAGGATATGAAATTATTGCCATTCATCCAGATGAGAGGTGAGGTAGGACTGAAATAAGAAAGTGGCAATGAGGAATTGATATTCAGAAGCCAAGGAAAATAAGCAGACTTATATTCCAAGGAAAATAAGTAGACTTTTTCTTTAAAAAAAAAAAAACACATTCAGTGTAAGAAAGGAAATAGAAAGCACTAGTCAAGGATAATGTAGAGGTTATAAGACTGAGAAAGTATTAACACAAGTGACAACATTCAAGACCAAGAATCAAGTAGATGAACTAAGAATTTTTTTTTCTGGAAGTTAAAGTATCATTGGTTCAGAAAACATTTAATTTGTGACACATTGTGTTTTAAGTGTCTAGAGGACATCCAAAGAGAGAGGTCTAGTAAGGAGCTGGAAATACAGCTGCAGGTAAGTGTCAGGGATAGGCAGCACACACTGTAGTTGAGGTCTTGAGGATCAGTGAGATTACCTGGGCAGAACATGCAGAGAAGAGAAGCATTGACATCATTCAGTTAGAAAGATATGTTTACATGCTTTCTTCACTATTAAAGGTCAAGGTCTTCAGGATAGTGCCTTTATTGTATGCACTTTTGAATACCTCAGAGATTTCACACTATAGTACACATAGTAATTGCTTCACAAACGTTCTTTGGATAAATAAGAGAACCAAAAAGGAGAATCTAAGGAATGGGAAAAGGGAAGGGACCCAGAAAGCAAATTGAGAAAGATTGGTTAGTGATACGATGAGAAGAGAAGGAGAAGAATGGAAGCCAAAGGAAAAGAATATTTCAAGATACAGAGAATTGTCCCACAGATTGAAGTACTTCAGAGAGATGAGTTGGGACAAGGACTTAAAATCAGCCATTAAATATGACAGTGGGAGGACACTGAAAAATGTGTTTCCTATTGTCAACTGATCACTGGAACTAATTCACTGGGACTTTGGAATACATCCTTTGATGAGCTGGGAGTCAACCTGTATAAAGCAAGTTTCCAAACCCACAATTTAGCAACATAACTAGTAGTATAGATCTAGTGTAAGAGACTAACAGGCAATTAATTGTGCTGAGTTTCATTACAGGTGTCCTAATTTAAAATGTTTCCTGCTGATAGGAGAGGGTAAGTGTGTATTAAAGGAAAAAAATGAAACAAAATATATTTTCATTGTAATTCATTAATAATTAAAACCTCCGAACACAGACATATTATTTGGGAATTCATTGATTTGCCTAAATATTTCAAAGAATTTGTCAGTTAACATCTTCTCACAATGAAAAACAAACTGAGAATGCAAAAGTGAAGTATCACAAGTCTTTGAAAAAAAAATCAGATGTCTTTGATATTTCTGGTTTTGTGTTTCATGCTTCCAATGCTTGTATCTTTCCATGACAAGCAAATAGCCATTCAGTCTGATACGAATCAGTATGTTGTTCCTGGAAAATTAAAGACTCATAAATATGCTATACCTTCCTGTAACTCAACTATTTTCATTATTCCTCCTAATCAGATGGATTTTTTGGATAATAAGTATTCAGACATATTCAGTTATGTATGGTATAGTGCTGTTTTAATATTTCATTGGAATGCTTTGAGAGAAAGGCACTGAAATCTAATAATAATTGCATTTGAATAGTATTGTTTTAGTGTTAAAAAAAATAGTGGTAGAAAAGTAATTGGAGTTTCTTTACCAAAATCAGCGTAGGTGTGCTCTAAGCATCAGACACATAACAGTGCTTTACAATTTTATTTAGACAATGTTTTATAAAGTCCGAAAGTAACAGCCAAGATTTTTTTTTAACAAAAAGAGAACCTGACACCTCTGAAATACTGAGCAATCACTGATCAAGAACTAGCATGACCTCTTAAAGCCTGTAATAGCTAACGGGAATATAGCTATAGGCTATAGAGTTAGGGATTTTAAAATGTCAAGCAACACTAATAATTCGTGCATCCTGGGACCATAAACCTAGCAGCATGTCAATAATAATGGCATGCTCTTTGGAAACAGGTACAATTAACATGCTAGTGTTTTAAGTTAAGAGAATATTACAAAACTTTTGTAAAAAGAAGAGATTTTCTCTGGCATAGGATGTTGCTGATTTTGTGTTTTATGTTGCTGCTACCTATTATGCCTCCTAGACGTGTATCCCAAATACAGGGCTACACATACTGTCAGTTGACAAAGGGCCTGACATGGCATAATAGCAAAATGTGTAGGCAATAAAAATAAATGCGCATATACACTACCAAATGTAAAATAAATAGCTAGTGGGAAGCAGCTGCATAGCACAGGGAGATCAGCTCGGTGCTTTGTGACCACCTAGAAAGCTGGGATAGGGAGGGTGGGAGGGAGACGCAAGAGGGAGGTGATATGGGGATATATGTATATGTATAGCTGATTCACTTTGTTAGAAAGCGGAAACTAACACACCATTGTAAAGCAATTATACTCTTTATTAAAGATGTTAAAAATGTTAAAAATAAATAAATGAACAAAATAAATATCAATACCTAACAAGTCATGTGTGCCAGAGGATACAAGAGATTTCACATGCAGGAAACATTTAAGAAAAGGGATGACAGGGCTTCCCTGGTGGCGCAGTGGCTGAGACTCCGCCTGCCGATGCATGGGACACGGGTTCGTGCCACAGTCTGGGAAGATCCCACACACCGCGGAGCGGCTGGGCCCATGAGCCATGGCCGCTGAGCCTGAGCGTCCGGAGCCTGTGCTCTGCAATGCGAGAGGCCACAACAGTGAGAGGCCCGCGTACCGCAAAAAAAAAAAAGAGAGATGAAAAAAAATAATGAAAGATATCTTTAGGAAGGCTACTCTTCTGTTAAAATAAAATTTGCTGAGATTTGTTATTTTTATTACTTCAAGATAGCCTATGTTAGAAGCCACACAATGCTTAGAAGCAACACTTCAATTCAGTGCTTTAAGAAGCTATTTGGCTCTTCAGAAACTGTCTCTGTTTTTTTTTTTTTCCCATGGCCTTCACTTTTGAAATAATCCTTAAGAAAACAGCTGCATTTGAAGAGGAAGGGAGTACTGGACACAAGAGAAATGGGAAATGGTGTTTTATTGAGCGATTTTTTTATTGCCACTCTGGGAATCAAAAGAGTGGCTACGTCTATCAAATAAGTCTCCCTCAAAAAAATCTTTAGATCAATCTTTAATGAGAAAGAAAGGGAAAAAAAAGATATTCACCCAGGTCTCGTTTCATGCAAAAAATTCTATATCTTTTCCTAACTCATCAATATGCTCATGGTTCTTAAATTTAGTATTTGAATTAAATGCCCAAGAGCCTTGAATGACATTCATCCACCCATTAAAAGATATATAGCTCAATTATATGGCATCGATGAAATCCTTGATATGATTTGTGACCCTTTAACTAACGACATTTCCTCTAAAGTGACAAAATCGCAACAAAACATAAAAAAAGAGCGCCTCATTACAAAGGAACCCGCCATACATTATTTAAATCTTTCCCTCTGAGAGGAAGAGCTAGAATGCATACTGAGTAACTGCTACTCAACATGAAATGATTCTTTTTCATGAACTCAGAGTACTGATTTCTGACTGGTCATTATGAGAAAAACAAATACCATCTGCAAATAATAATTAGAATGTAATACTATTTAAGCTTATGAAAAGAACATAAAATATGTATATAGAAACTCTGAAGCTAATAAAAATATAATGTAGATTACTTCAAAGCGTTTCACATTTATGTTGCTCAAGCACTAATAAAATGAAACAATATTAAATCCACTTTTCTTAAGTCCTATTTAAAAATCTCTCAGTTGAATCAGGAATGGTTCAGCTCACTTGAAGTTACAGCCTGGTTTAAGAAAATTGCATTTTACTGCTCTTCTATTGATTTTTAGCAAATTTAACTCTGTCACTGTCTGCTGATTCTGCTTATCTTTGAATTTAAAATGTCCACAGTATTTACCCAGCATTGAAAAATTACTGTTTCAATGTATTGTATTTTTAATGCAGCTCTATTTTTTGGTTTACATAGCTGGTTTGCTACCAACAGGACACTTTGATGTCATCCTCCGTTGTAGCATACAATGAAATCTCATATCTTTCTTTAATCAGCAATGACATGTTTATTGAGAAATAAAACCATTTCTCATTTCCTTCCTTTACCCCCACCCCTATTTTTTTTTTTCTTTTTCAGTGATCAATGTTTCAATTACTTTGCATTTGTAGTTTTCAATAAAACTTGTATTTAGTATTACTGGGTAGTTCAAAACTTTAAAATTATTTTCAAACAAATGCAACTTCAGTTTCAAATTACCCCAACAGAGATATCAAATTTTAGTTTCTTAGTTAGCTTACTGGGGAAAATTCTACCCAAAGATAAATATATTATTCAGTTTCTGCTATCCATAAAGCCACATATATAAAACACACATAAAATTCAAATCACAAGGCATTTGTTGAATGCTACTCCCATCAATTATGCTCTATTTGCCTATGAGTTTGCAAATGATTTATTCAGAAGATGAGCTTGGGGGATGTTTAAATATTCTGGTAAACAATTAATGTGCATCAATCAATATAAAAACCAGAATTTTTTCTAACTCCTGTTGAATGTGATTTTTTTCCCTAAAATATACATTACCAAACAAAAGCTATAGATTCAGTTGCTAAGCATCCATTAAAAATGTAATAGCCACATGTGATGAAAGTCAGATCACTGTGACAAAAAATGAAATTTACATTCTTCATGCAAATTCATCCTGATATGCAGCTCTCAGCAGTGTAACTGAAGGGGTCTATTAGTAATTTTATTTTACTCATGAAAACATATGTTATAGGGTTATTAATAGGCACATATAAAAATGTCCACTTTCCTGAGATTTTAACTAAAAACCATGGCATTTTGCCTACTATTTGAATTTACCCTGGAGATTTAAAAAATTATGTTACTCAAAATAAATTTAATACCATTGGGTTGTACACTGATAAATATATTTGTGTTTGTTTGTTTTGTATTGTTTTTAGCATGAAATCTTCCAGGCCACACTGCAGACCTGAATTTTTGACTCACCTATCAATTAAGGAAGAAACAGTGATGAAGGAGAAGGAAATAATCAGGGTTCATTAAATGCCTATCATTTATTCATTCATTCTACTTTCTTTTCAACTTGTTCCTATTGTGAACAGAATGCTGTGCCACAGCGTGCCTGGTGGCAGTAAATTTCATACACGTTAACTTAATGCATTCCATTCATAAACATTTTCCCTGCCTGTATTTATTCAGTGAAAAAATGCTGAAATAAAGGTGTTAACTGTGGTGTTTACCATGAACAAAAATCATCTCATAGCAACATTTTTCTTCCTCAGACCTCTGTTACCAGGACAAAATTGAGCTATTGTGCCATTTCCAATTTATTCTTGTCCTAAGACCATTCTTCCATATCTGTAGTTCCCAGTTCGGTGGCAATATAATAAAAGACAATAATCATTAGTACTATGGCAAAGGTCCTTTAACAACTCTAATAAGACTTGGCTTTGAAATACCCTAAATGAAATTAATAAACTCCTATTAGTTTCCAAACATTTCAGACTCAAGTTCTCCAGTCAATATTGTTTATAAAAAGGCACTTAGGGCTTCCCTGGTGGCGCAGTGGTTGAGAGTCCGCCTTCCGATGCAGGGGACATTGGTTCGTGCCCCGGTCCGGGAAGATCCCACATACCGCGGGGAGGCTGGACCCATGAGCCATGGCCGCTGAGCCTGCGCGTCCGGAGCCTGTGCTCCGCAACGGGAGAGGCCACAATAGTGAGAGGCCCACGTACCGCAAAAAAAAAAAAAAAAAAAAAAAAAGGCACTTAAAGTATACATTGAAATAATCTCCTCAGGAAATAATTTTATAGTATATTTTATGAGTTAAAAAGGTCTTGTTCTGTATGATTTTTAAATTATTTCTCAGTTATTATTTACGCACCTTCTTTGGGATTTTAGAAAAACTCTCAACTCACCCTTGTTGTCTTACACTTGAAAAGGGGAAGTATTGGAAATTTTACTATACATGAAGCCAAGTGCCTCAATTATTAGTAATAATTATGCAAACCGTGTTATCAAATATATCCCAATTTGTCACCCATGGGTAAGTGATGGAATGTTTTAGTATATGGGGACGGTCTGATAGTGTATGTTTTGTGCTGTCAGACAGACACATCAACTGATGAGGGGCACTCTTTCTCCATTATTAGGGGCTAAGTCTATTTTTTAAAATAAGATTCTTGTGATTATAACAATAATATCTAATTTTATGCAAGTTTGAAAATGTGTAAAAGTGTAAAGAAATTTAAAAGAACACAAAGGACATTTCATTATCTCCTTAAGGACATTTCATTATGCATTTTAAATATAGTTAGAAAAATGCAGAAATAGGTACAAAATATAGTTACGCACATACATGCAGATACAATTCCTCTGAATTTATGTAATCCTTTCTTAAAGTTTGTTTTTCAATTGTCATTTTTTATTCATTTTAAAGCACTTCCCATATTATGAACAAGTTTAATTATTTATAATCTCTTTTCCTCACAGTGTATTATAATTTATTTACCCAGTAACATTGTGTTGGATGTTTAAATTATTCCCATATTACAAATGTCATAAAAACCTTTCAATACAACTTTTAGTCAATATTCTAGTTTTTCCTTGTGACAGATCCCCAGAAATAGAATTTACTACCTCAAATGATACAAATATTTTAAGGTTCCTGATGCATTTTTGCCAAATTGATTTTTACAATTATCAATTCATTCCCACTATCCATGTTTTAAAACGTTGATGCCACTGTCCTTATACTGTTTGTAAGTTCCAATTTCAGTAAAATGTTGCTAAATTGATAGCGGAAGTGGTATCACGTGTTGTTTAAAAGTGTATCCGCCATCATCTAAAGAGGATGCCAGACTGCATCAAGATATAGGCTCACAGCAGATGGTGGGGTCCCACAAGTGATCTAGCCTGGCTAGAATTTCTCACTAATAAACGTGTAACTAGACTTCCAGGTGAAGCTCAGGGCCAGACAACTCTGTAATTTTACACTGCACATGTGTTGGACTTGACCTCCAAACAAATAGCTTCTTTTGAGGTAGAAAGAAAAGAATTTCCCAAATCCATAGACCAGGATGCACCCCTTTTGTCTTCGTGTCTTTAAAATATGAACTTCACATTAAAACGTACTCGTAAATTTATAAATGAAGGAGATTCTTTGGTAGATAACCAGAGACAACCTATCCATTTATGCTGTAGTAATAATTTAGTGATAATTATCTTTGCAAAATGATATCATTCAAAATAGCAGTTTTCTAAGTAGCTGCTGAATGATTTGGAAAGAACCTCATGTGACTGTCTTTAAAAACACAAAGCTTCATCTGTAACTCTACTTTGCTTTATACAGTTTTAACTATAGGAACTGGTAAAAGTATATAACAGTATCACTAATAATCAGATTTTAAAAATCAGGAAATTATTCTGACTTTTCTACTTTCTCCTGAATAACATTTCACTTATTAGTCCATATATTCAGCTACTGGCATCAGTTAATAAAATGGTGAATGGAGCTACATTTCTGCAATTAAATTTTATTATCTAAACTGAACTCACCTTAACAAAAGATCATTTAGACTAATTCCATATGTTGCCAAAATAAATTCATTCAAATTGGTTACTGAATAGAGAAAACCTTAGACCTACCAAGTTCATAGAAAAGATAGTATTGTAATTAGCTGATAGTTCAAATCAAGAATCTACAAAAAATAGCAAAGTTCATTTGACAGAGTTAGGAAATATGTTCAGTTAGTACTTGGTAAAAAACTGTTACAGAAGAATCATAACTCAGAAATGGCATAATTTATATCAATTCAAAATTGTAAAATGGCTTAATAGGAAACATTAGTTTAAAATGTTCTGGAAATAAATTTAACCATCATATAAATTTATTCATGAGTGAAAGTTTTTTTGTGTGGGCATGTGGAATGTGTTTCTCTAACCAGAACTTCAGAAGTTACACATGTACAGAAAGGCCTCCCCCCACCCCCGCCATCTATTGGTGCCCAGGATTTAATTAATTATCAATCTGGAAAAATATGAGAGTAACAATTTCTAGATAATACGTGAGATAGCACCAACTCACCTTATTTGTTTCTCTAAATGCTATAGAATAACAATAGTGTGTACTCCCTATGTGTTTAATAATTTTGCGACATTTTTACTGTGTCAATTCAATGTTTGTAATAAAACTCTAATAAATAGTTGATATACTGTGTAAATTTAATACATTATATGTACAATTATTGAAGATCATCAGAAACGTTATAAATATGTTAGGGATAGTTGGTATATCGTTTCATGTCCTCTGCATTTCAAAATGTTGAGGAAATGGATCCATCGTGCCCTTTAAAAATGGGAAAAATCCCATTGTTTATCCATTTGAAGCACAATACAAAAGGCACAATCAAGGGACATATATGTTGAAACCAACAGTTTCTCCAAAACTTTCTAGGAGTATGATAAAGTTCAAATGTACTTCAATAAGTTCCTTAGAAAAGATTTGATGTTGAATAGTCTTCTTAAGTCATTTCAAGTACAAGAGCTGCCATTAAGATGTCTGAGACAAATAGTTGCAGACTGGGTATTTTTCTGTAATTGTGATCCAATTTCACACTGGTTTTAAGGTCATAAATGCTCACAGGGTATTCCTGGTATATGATCTCAGTCTCCAACAGATGAGACTAGTGCTCAAGAGTACATGTTGCGATGAGACTATCTTCAAAATTGAAGAGATTATTATGGAAGTAAGAGCAGGTTAATGTGTTGGGAAATATACAAAAGATTATTAATAAAGCAGAATGAACATAGGAATCAATTGCTTAAGTGTCATAGGTTACTGACATCTTCATGGTGACATACAACCTCTTTTAGGCTTCACTTGTGCTTTTAAAAGCTTTTGAAAGAAATACAATTGACTTAATCTATCATGTGTACAGACTCATGATTCTTTTCCTTTGGACAACAAGGAAGACTTTTTTTTTTTTTTAATTTTCCACTATTGGACACTATTTCCAAAGTTTAAGGGCTATAGAACAAGTGAAATAGCTTTCATTTTATAGTTGTGGCAACGCTACCCAATCACAGTTGTAGAGCTGGTTATTCTTTAACTTCTCTTACACTCTTGGGGCCCTCTGCCTTACAAGACATAAAAAAAGAAAATGAAGTTGCATTGTAGTAGAAGAGATTAAAGCTACATATAACAGTTTCTAGACAGGACGAATTGTTAAATTTTGAACACACTAAGGGAAGCTGATAAATCAATCCTCTCTCCCCCACCCACTCTCACCTCTCTAATTGCTTTAAAGACATTTCTTTCTGAAGTTAAACTGGCTGGTATACTTAATTCTGTTTTAGAGATTGTCATTGTTATACACGAGTTAGATGAAAAACACTATATCTTAAACTAGAAAAAAAAAGATATTTAAAATAAATCAAGTTACATGGATATGCCACCTTACTCTTTTCTTCCAAACCATTAATAATTACCTTAGAAAAAAATTGCTAAGCAATCCAATTTGCTACTTTGAACCCCTAATTTTTTATTGAAAATTTCAGGAAAAAAGAAAAACCTGAGTCACTACAAACAGATTCGCTTATGCTAATTGCATTTTATTGAGACAAAACTCAAGTACTTACTTCTCATCATCTTCATCACCGGGGACATTGGAAGCAATCTATTCCAATAGAAAGCTGAGATATAAAATACAGAAATATTTCCTGCTAAAATTTTGGCTCAAGGAAACTGAAAAAAAGAAAAAAGGAACACGTAGTCTTTTTAGCGTTACCATCTCTTTAAAAGCAAGCACAGAGCGCCCCAACAGGTATGCCAATACACCCTGATGTATGCAAACGGACTACGAGTGTGCCAGCACAGCGATGCCTGCAGCCCTCAGGGCTTCTGGGTTGGGCCTGGGGCCCAGACCTTCCCCAGCTTTCAGACTCTGCAGGAAGAAGCCTTCTTTTTGGTTTTATTCACCCCAGTGTGCTATACAAATGCTACTTTCAATGAGTGCTATGATGTGGAAGAATTTAAGAAACCCTGTTGTACAATATACATGGTAGATGTTGACGTCGGTGGTAGTGTCGGGAATTATCCTAATTTCAATGATAAATACTTAAATGTGGGCTCATAAAACCCCTGGAAGGAAAAGAGGTAACTTCTCTTTTTAATCTACTAGTTTTTAAAATAGTTTGTGTTTGATGCAGTCATCTTCAAAACATCCCAGAAAATCATGAGCAGTAAAGGAAACTATTAAATGCTTTAACTTTCTTATATTTACAGCATAGTAATTAGTAAAACTCCCTCTCACTCTAATAAACAAAACAAAAAGGATATTTATTTGGATATCCTGGCTTTCTACTTTCATAAGTCAAGTGCACCATTCCATAGACTTTAAGACCACTGCGAATAAACACCATTTTCTTGTTTTATTTTTGCAACTACAAGTGGAATTTTAGGGAAATTCCAAAAGTAAGGTAGTTCTTTTGCTTTTCGGTGGGTGTATTATCTATGTAAGAGTCTATATAATTCCCATTTAGTGGCCGATATATTTCTTCTGGTCTTTGGAAATACACTCACGGAAATCACCATGATGTTCTTGGCTCTTGTTGAAAATTCTTCCATTTTCCAAAGCATCCACATCTATAAAACTGTTGATTAAAAACCAAAACGAAAAACCCCCATGCTTACTATTTTGTTTTTAGTTTTTGTATTTGCAGTTCTATTTTTATTTCACTATGGTCTTTTATTGCCATTAGATTTAATTTAGTAGACTTTGCCTTTAGAATAATTTCCTTGTAAAAATGTAGCAATTAAATTTTAATGTTACCACAGAGAAATGAAATACCAAGAAACATAAGCCTTGACTACCACACAGGATTTTAAAAATAGAGTAGAAAACATTGTCTCAAGGCCATCATTTTAACTCACCATACTTCATAGAAACATTAGGTGTACTAAAACGTTGACAATGTTTGAAGACACTTTTGTTATCATAAATAAATATTTACAAGTCATTGTAGCCACCTCAAATTTCAGTTTAACATCCTGTAAAACGCAGACAAATTAACACAGTAATTTTAATGTATAAGATGTTAAATGCTAGTCAATATAACACTATTTTATAACTCATTTAATTTCACAGCTTGTGAGGTAAGAACAATTCTCCACACTTCACCATCCTGCCTCTACAGCTTGAAATATTTATACGATTATCAATGTGAGCAGAAAAATGCCAGGTTCAAAAGATAAAAATAAGAAATACAATGTATTTTCACCTAAAATGATAGGGCATTTAATAGTCAGAGATTCTGGGCTAGGCCTAGAATAAACTCTTCATAAGAGTTCATGTAGGATATAAACAGGTTTCATAGGGTGAGAAGTTGTGTCTGATAACCTGGATCCAACTGTTATACTTTCAGAGTTTTCAGTCAGACCAAAAACCTCAACACTTATTTTGATGATGGCTCTTTGGGGAAGATTGTTTTCAATTTGCATAAGAGCCAAGTGGCTATGAAAATTACTCTTAACTGGAGAGTTATGGTGAGTTGGGACAGATCACCTAAAAGAATGCTGAGATTATGTGAGTTATTGCTATATCCCAACACCTAAAACTATACCTGGCACATAATAGGTGTTCAACAAATAGTTGTTAAGTTAATAAACAAATGTGGGGTTAGAGAATGATTTCCCTTAGAATCCTTGACAATTGGTCAGAACTCTCCAGATCTGATGACCCTGGACCAGGTCATTGGTTCCCAAACTCCTCCTATCTGCATTCAGTTAAATCTCAAGTCGATTATCTGCATCTACACATGTGTAAACTGTGACCTCCACTAGAATCCCAGTTCCTCAAAATTCATGGAAGGGAATGACTTTAGGGTCACATATCCCAGCTTTCCACACTGAGAAGGCATCTAGTCTCCAGATATTAACTATAACTCCAAGAGATCTTTCCCAAACCTGCCTGGACAAGAGAATCGATTAGAGCAATTATTTTTAAAAAATTAAAGATTCTCAAGTTTTCCTTAGCAAATTCTAATTCCAGAAATATTCATTTTAAAAATACACCTCATTTATCCCTCCAGGGAATTTGGTATTAACATATACACACTACTATATATAAAATAGATAATCAACAAGGACCTACTGTATAGCACAGGGAACTCTACTCAATATCCTGTAATAACCTATATGGGAAAAGAATCTGAATAAGAATAGATATATGTATATGTATAACTGAATCACTATGCTGTACACCAGAAACTAACACAACATTGTAAATCAACTATACTCTAATATAAAATAAAAACTAAAAAAAAAAGCAAAACACACACACACACCCACACCTTCACCTTGGATGATTTTTATCAACAGGCCCAGTGAGTGAAATGCTTTCCTAAAGCACCCATCTGCATTTTCAAACAAACATCTCTATTAAAAAACTTCCATGAACAAACTTGACTGCCCAAATTTTGGCATAAGTGGGCTACAATAGACATCTATATTTATTCAGTTCTGCAGGGTTTATTCAACAATATTTAATGAACCTCCTAAGTGGAGCGCTTCAGGGAGAAAAGTGAAAAGACAGGATTTTTCATATACTCCTAGAACTAAGTCCAGGTAAAATAACCCTGGAGTCTTGATTCATTGTGGAGTGAAGGGCAGGCATTGAAGAGTTCTGAGCATGAGTGTGACATAATCAGATTTGAATGTTGGAAATATCACTTTGGGAGTGAAGTCAGACATAGAGTGGGTAGGGACATTTGACTTATGCCAGGTAAGTGCTAAGAAGGTTATTTCTGTGATCCAACCAAGAGAGGATGAGAACATGCACTGGAATGAAGACAATCCAGATAGAATGGCACAGGATTGCTTCCAACCAATTTCAGCAAACAAGAATATTAGACTAAGATCATCAATCACATTGAAAGTCATATTTATAAAAGAAAGAAATAGATATCAGCAAGTACCTAACATTGATAAGTCATGCTAGTAGTCATTGCTAAAAATATTAATCAGGGCTTCCCTGGTGGCGCAGTGGTTGGGAGTCCGCCTGCCGATGCAGGGGACGCGGGTTCGTGCCCTGGTCTAGGAGGATCCCACATGCCGCGGAGCGGCTGGGCCCGTGAGCCATGGCCGCTGAGCCTGTCCGTCCGCAGCCTGTGCTCCGTAGCGGGAGAGGCCACGGCAGTGAGAGGCCCGCGTACCGCAAAAAAAAAAAAAAAATTAATCAAGTACTTATATGTTTGTGGTGAGGTTGGAGATATAAATGTGTATACAGTGCATATGACACAAACCCTGCTTTCAGGGGTCCACTTTTAGCAAGAGAATCACAATGAGGCAGAGACAATCATCATAATATAGTATTTAAAAGAAGGTCTCTAATGATATTATTAAAAAGTATCATCATATTAAAGAAGGGGATGCATTTAATATCTTAGAGAATATTTATGTGGGAACATATTGAATAAACGATCCTTTCAGAAATTGTCATTTCTTGAATAGTCTTCTGTAAATTATGGAATGGTTTCATACATTTATTTACAATCCATTCTCCTTGAAAAGGAGTGGTGGGTGGCAGGGTGATATTTCTGGTCATAATAAACAGCGAGAGGCATACAACTCCAACAGTAAAATTAAATCTATAAAAAGCACAGAAGACTTCCCAGAATATTATTTACAAAAATCACCATGTTTTGGATCAAACTTCTATTTAAAATTGCTTTTCCATATTACTCTATTGAGGCTTCCTACTTAATGAGATGTCTGGCAGGAAAGATTTGGAGGACATTTATTTAAAATGCCAGAACTGCTTTCCCCTTGCTAAAATGCTAGCAAGATGCTTTGAAAGTGGCAACCCATTTGCAAGACATCATTGTCAAATTTCCCCTAAAGGAAAAATGTGAATAGATAGCAAGAGAGCCGTGAATCAGATTGTCAGTGCCAAGCTATGCTATTGAATTTCCACAAACATGTTCCTAATTTTGCAATTACTTCTCCATTTCAGGAATGAATTCTTCCTTTTGAATTATTTTTTACTAATGTTTAATCTCACATGATCCTTTATCCTATCATTCATCATATTTTATCATTTGTCCTACTCCTAAATAATATGTATGTAAGCAATTAAAACAATTTAAAGATTAGCCAATCCAGCACAAAAGTTAATAAAACAAACTTGCTTGGCCACAATCAGAATGCATTCCAAATTGAAACAGAAATAGTATACGTTGTCTGCCAGATTGGATTATCCATTGGGCTAGGTAGTCTCTCAGTGACTGTATGTATTTCTATGATACATCTGACTGCACTGTATTGATGTTAATTTGTTTTCACATCCACATCATCTACCTTTCTTAATAGAGTATGTAATTTTGGAGGAGTCGTACTATGTCTTTTCAACTTTGTATCTACAGAAATCCCTGGCACAAAGTTATACTCTTGATATTGTATGATGGATGACTGATTGACTGCCTAAAATAAATTAATGAGATTCTTCTCTGTCTGACTATTTGTATTGGGCTTATGCCCTTTTACTTATATCAGTTATTCAATTTTTGGATTGGCATAAAATTTAATTTGAAATTCTTTGAACTTATATGTGAACTGAAATCCATGATATAAAAATAAATACTATATTATTTTTTCATTCTAAAAATGAACAAATGTATTAATCAGTTCTGAAATTTATGAATATTTAATAGAAAATATTTATCTGAGTACTTGCACACTACTGGAATATTTTTTCAAACAGGAAGAAAAAATTACCAGCTCTAAGCTTGAAAAACTGTCATGAAAAAAAAATAGAAACCTAGAATAAAACTATTTGAAAGTAAGAGAAAACAGCTGCTGACTTCCAGAAATAATATAAGTATTCAGTAATCCCTTTCCAGTATTCATCCATTTGTTCAACTGCATTTTCTTCTAGTGTTCTCTGAAGGGTAATTAAGTAAATACTTAGCATTCTTATGATAATAATAAAAAACGTATTTTGCCGCTCAGAGAAAATACACAATCTAACAAGGCAAAGAATAGTAAAGAAAAGTATAGTTATGCAAGATCTAAGGGGAGGATGAGCATAAAAGAAGCAAATAACATAATCAGCTAAGATGTCAGAATGTAAATCAGTGGAAAACATAACTGTACTTTAATCTATAAATAAAACAATAGCCCAAGATAATTTGTACAGTCTCCCCGTGATCTCTATTATCATTTATACTGAAAATAATGCCATATGAAATGTTGTCATTTGTATATGAAGATGGTGCTATGACTCATCAATAACAAATCTACAAAATTGTTTTGTTTGGGGAGTAGGAAAGGGTTGGCAATAAACTCATTCACACTCTCTTATCTGGTCCTCTTGTGAGCAATGGTGTACATTGGCAAGTTGAGGTTACAGCTGCAGTCGGAGAGCCTAAAAAAAAAACAAAACAAAAATCTGGTGAGTGAAAAATCAATCAGATTGTAATTGGTACATGAGGGAGATTGAATACCCTAACCTGACATACTAGTACCAAGTTCTGACCAACTAAGCTCAAATATCCATATGGTGTCAAATAATACAACTACATTTAATCCAGTTTTAAAAATAAACTGGTGTCATTATACCTTGATGAATTTCACAAAGCATCCCCAGTTCCTTTTTATTGTACAGCCTTCAGCCTGTGCATTCAAAATAGAATGTCAGGCATCACTTAACGCTACAACTATGAGAAAATAAAAGGAAAATACTTTGTATGTCTCACCCGTTTTTGGTGAGGAAACACAACCCAAGTAATAATTTGAGTGGTCGGATCATATAGGCCAGGCCAATCACTGACAGGTGAGTTTGATGTCCCCACAAAATAAATGAATAGGAATCATTACATTTTTTAACTAAATGCCACCATCAGAATGTTGTAAGGTGTGTTTAAATGTTAAAGTATTATCCAGCACAGGTTTTATAGCCAAGCAAAAATAAAAACTATCACTGACCCAGAAACTGCCCTATGCCTTGTGCTATACACGTTCCTTATATAATATATTGTGCTTGATCCTGACAATAGAACTATGTGGTAAGAATCATCTTCATTTTCAAGGTAAGAAACTAAACCTTTGAGTAAAAAACTTGTCTAGAGCCAAAGATAGTGAAAGCTTCAGAATCTGGCCAGAAAGACTTACTCCAAATACCATGATCATTTTTATTTAAAATAAAAATAATATAAACATAACCAAAAAACTTGATAGAATTCAGATAATCTGTATTATTTATACTAACAAATGGATATAACTATTGACCTAAAAACCCAAGTGGAGAACACGGATTTTTGGAGAACCATAATTTGTGACCAAGAGTTTTATAGATATGGGACATAATTGACAGAGATATCCTGTTTTCTTAGTTATTCTAGATTTATCTTAGAGACTTTGCTAGACTGGCAGAATTCCTGGGTAGTTGCAGCATTCTAGTGATTCTAATGTTTTAAGAGATAGTTATAAACCAGAAACTAAACATCTGTTAGGCTAAAAATAAAAGCATTTCTTTTGTTAATTTACCCAAGACTTCTTAAAATGCCACTATCAGCATGGCTTATTAAGACCCCTATAAAAATAGATAGCCCAGTATTCATTGTATTAACCACATGCTCCAAGTACAATCAAAGCAATTCTAATTTACCATTCTCCATGAATTCTCCATGAATTTTTTCTGTTTGAACAAACTCAGGAACATTATTTTATTTACAGATTAGGTAGGTAGCAACTGAGAAAGAGTAAAGCTACATACTATGTGTGTATATACACATATGTGCAAACTTTCAAATAATTGATATGCATGTATGTAAGTGAATCACAGCAAAGCAATAATCTCAAAAACAATTGGAAGGTTGGTTTAAAGGTTGTCACTCTGCATTCTCAGGACCTTCTATGAATTCTAATATATTACTTACCATGTTGTATTGTCAATGCCTTTCTCCATAACCAGAGTATGAGCTTTATAAGGTCAGAGACTGTGTCTTTTTCTCTATGATCCCAGTGTATAATGCAGTTCCGGCATTCACTATTTACTTATTGAATAAATAAATATATAATATAAAGTAAAATATCAAATTACATAATGGCATCATAGGTTAATTCATATTTGCATCCCCTTGATTCATAGTACCCTTGAATTCTTGGAAATACATCTTTAGTTCACTTAGGCACAAATTTTTAGAAGAAAGTTATATTTAATCATGTATAGATGAAATAGAATTATTACTCAAAAGCAACAGGAGCCACCTATAGTGCCCATGACAGAAGCTGAAAGGAGTTGACTTTCCTTGAATTCTAAGCAATTGTTGCATGCTGGTCCCAGGACAATAATATAAAGCCGGTAAAGTTTGTAGTTGAGGTGACCTTCACCCTCCATTTTTTGAACTTCTTTGACCTTTCGCCTCTGTTCCCAGGCATCCAGAGCCTTTGGGATGTGCTCTGACTGTCAACACTCTGATGTTGTGGAGAATGAGCGTAAGCTTTGCCTCCACGTGAACTAGGTAACCGTCTTGGGTGTGAGTTAATTTCTCTGACACTTAGTCCCCTCAGTGTAAATTTAGAATAATAATAATGTTCCTCTGGAAGAAAAGGTGTAGGCCTATATGAAAGGATGCAAGTGAGAATGCTCTGTAAACTATATGACATTGAATAGATATTTAATATTATATAAAACAACCTTAAAATTGGAGAACTTCTGATGTCCTCTCTGCTCTGAAGTATCTATGACCTAAATAACTTCATTCTCTCCCCTCATCTATCAGTGCAATTGTTGGGACAAAAAATAATCTGATTGTTGTCTAAATTTTTTCACTTTAAGCTAAAATTCCTGATAAACATAAAACCACCCTAGCTTGTTGATACTTTTAAAGAGGTGAATGTGAATCCAGTTATTCTAGAGGCTGCTGGGGACAAGACCCACTTTTGTCTAATCTGATTGCTAATCCCTACCCTAATATATACAGGGGTCTGAAAGGTGGCATCCTAGAAAGAAAAGAATATTCATCTCAGTTTAAGCCTCCAACACATAAAGGATGGTAATTTAATTTCCTGAAATTTGCTTGTCTGAAAGTTTAATTTAATAACAAACCAATAACAAACCAATAATAATTTAATAACAAACCAAGATACTAAAATAGTTTTGTATGAAATATATAGAATAGTGGTACTAACTACCAGATGACTCATGTTTCTATAGTGATTGTTAAAATTATATTTATGAAAGAAACCAAGCGTAACCATTTTAGCAATTCTAGAAAGGCATACTCTAAGAGGTAAAATTAAATTTAGGGAAAATAAGACCATTTATAATGGGTCGTTATGACTCTGAATAAAGATGATTATTGGTTCTGCTTAATAAAACTGTCATCTAACACAAAATAGCTATTAAGCTAAATTACATTACATTATCATTCTGTGATGCTACAAAATTCAATGCAAAGCTGTTTTTAAAAAAATAAATCCACAAGAAAAAAAGACTCAATATTAACTTTTTCTGCAGATTTTCAAATGGTTTTAACTAAGGAAATAATGTAAAGAATTTTTAAAATGTATGCTGAAAAATGCTGCTTTTTACTAGAGAAAATGACCAAATATTTATTGTTTACAAATTTTTTAAAGGATCTAGCTTTGATATAATACTTGATAAGGGCAGGATCAGCCTTTCTCAAATTTTTCTCCTGTTATTCAGCTTTATTCCAAAGGTCTTCTCTCCTGTCAGTTTCAACTGTCCTCTCTACTGACTAAATCATGTAGAGGAATCTTTGGTTTACCTACCTCTACTATCATTTCAAAATCTGATTACACTCAGGTAATATTTCTCTAAATACTTTCTGTACTCCCAGAATCAAAATCAAACGTGAAAATACAGACTTCTAGATATTTTCCAAACCTGCTGAATCAGAAACTCTGTGGTAAGGCCTGTAAATCTTCATTTTAAAGTTCTCCTGAAGTGTTTTTTTTAATATCTCTGGTTTAAGAATCATTGTACTTGAACCACTGACAATTAGAAAAGACAACCTATCAATGCTTAGCATATACTATTGCTAAGTTTATCACTTAGTTGGTTTATATTTAATCTATACTGTAAACGCTTATTGAGATATACAATTTGCCAGGCTGTTTACTAGATGCTAGGGCTACTAAGATAATGATTCATCCTTTCTTGCATGCATCTTGTAGCTTAATCATAGGATTTTCCTCTCTGGAATTACAACCTCAATATTTTGGCATTATTTATTCTAGACTTAGTATAGAATCCTGAGTTCCCAGCTTCCACGAGTATAAACCAAAAAAAGTTTTCAATCAAATAAAACAATAAAGACACTGGAATAAAACAATAATGAAAAGTATATAAAGTAGACTAGACATAGATGGAGAGAAAATGAGTGAATAGGAAGATTGAAGCGTGCAAAATGCAGCACAAAGAGAGAGATGGAAAGAAAAAAAAAGGCATTAAAGAGAACTTAAAAGACGTGGAGACAAAAAAACAATCAAGAAGCTCTGACATATGTCTAATAATAATCCAAGTAAGAAATAATAGTGTTCATAGGGAGGGGGAAATCGTTGAAATGATGGCTGAAAAATATCTTGAACTGAAGACAGAAATGAGCCCTCATATCAAAAAGTTAGATAAAAAATAAAACAAATTATACTTAGTCACTTTTTGTCATGAATTGCCGAACATCAGGGACAAAGAGAAAATCTTGGAATCAGATAGAGATAAAGGAGAAATAAGTTCCTTATTTACAAAGGAACAATCAGGCTGATAACAGACCTCATCATCATAAGGAGAGGCTAGAAGAGAATGGAGTAATAATTTCATAGTGCTGAGGAAATAACATTCAAAGTAAAGTTAACATTTACAAAGAGGGTAGAATAAAAAAGTTTAAAGACATACAATGACACACAAAGTGTGTCACTTGAAAGAAATACTAAAGGACATATTTCATCAATAAATAAATAAATCCATAGAGATTTATTTATTTATTTATAAATAAATAATTTATAAAGTATAAATTAGGGAGCCACTGTGCAAATAAGTGGGTAAAGTATATTGCTGAATCTAACTAAGTTTTAGGTAGAAATGACAGTAATATTACAAGCACTAAGTTTTATTGTTTAAAAACAAACTAGAACTAAATGATAGATAATGCAAATCTTTCTTAAGAGATTTATAAAAACAGATTGTCAACAGGCAATTTTATAGCTAAAATTAATTTAAGGTGATATCAAGAGGCACTTGAATTAACATTAAATGTATAATCAAAAATCAGTTTATTTTCCTTTATATCATCATTTAAATAGCAACTTAAACTCTATGGATTTAAAAACAGATTTTACTGTTACTAGTTTTCCCTAAAAAGATTGGTTTGTTTTAAGCAACAATCAGTTCTGTTACATAGTTTTTAACGTATAAAATATGTCACACATGTAATTGTTGAATAATTAGCTCTTCACAGAGAATGAAGGCCCTTGTCTTAAAAATCTTTCTTCTTATCAGAGAGAGTCTGCTTTTTCAAGTCATAGACATTAGTACTATTATAGTAAATAGTATCAACAAAAAGCAGTGACCTATGTGGTAGAAAAAAGGGCAATTTATTATATAATTTAGAAGGTTTCTTATGAAGTTGGGTTGATGTGCTACAGATCAATGACTCTCATTTATATCGTAGCTATATTTTTTAAAAATCACATGTTCTCTTAATTTTTTCACTGCTTAATATAGCATTTTCCCCTGAATTAAACAACAACAATAACATTTGAGTAACAGTTCTTGGTAAAGTCAAGGAGGTAAATTCCTTTTTTCCTCTCTAAGAGATGTTTGGCCCTGTTTGTAAGAGTTTTTTCAAGAGTACAACAAGGAAATAATATGGACTTTCATATTTAATGAGAAGTTCAAAGGATAGTCTCAGTTTAGTATTTATTAAAAAAAAAAACTGTTGGCATGACTGACATCAATACACTGTCAACGTCCACTAGAAGTTATCAAACATTTGGTTGGTTCACTCAATCAGGAAAAAAATAGTTACTAACTTCACTGAAAAAATAAGTAATTGAATCATTTTGGTGTGGATAATTCTTTTTGAATCTATTTGTGTAGAAACTGTGAAAATAAATTGATTAAAGTTTTCTTTTCTCTATTAATTGTTACAGAAATGCAATTTTTAGCCTTTTTTCCTAGATTTTTTTCCTCCTACATTTCCATGTAATTAAGAAAATGATCCCCTTATTTCTTTCTCCACAATTAATGGGTGCATTCTTCTTTCAGACTCCTTAATCTTATGTCCCTGATAAGCAACTCTCTAGTTGTGCCACCATGACTTCCATTCCTGGCTGCAGGTTGTAATTATGAAGCACGAAGATAGAAGTGTCCCTTTTATCTCTCATGATGCAGCATTAGAGGATTTTTTTTTTTCTGTACAATTAAAAGGTTAGAAATACACTAAAAGTGCCAACACAATTAGAAGAAAAATTACTATGAAAAATACAAACATTCTACACATAAAATGTTCAAAAACAAACAAAAAACATCTGCTGCTAATTGGGCTACATGAAACTGAAGAAAACAGCTCAATATAGATATTGGGATCATATGGAATCCTTCTTGCAGTAATCCAAACACATTCGTATTCTAATATATTTTAGGTAATCTATGATTTAAAAAAAAGAATATAAGGAAAGAAAGAAAAGAAATTGTGGCAAATTTTAATATGTTATATGTGGCAGTAAGAAGCTGAATGGAAAAAGAATTGAGAAATGTTGGGAAAAAGAGAACATAAAGAAATCGTTAAGAAAAAGAGAACAGGTAAAGGGATTCCATGGTAAGGAAAAGGCATTGCTTAGTTTTATTTATTTAGTTAATTAGTTAGTTACCATTGTCTCAATTCATCAAACCTGGACATTCCCAATTTTTAAAAATCAGTGATAGATATAAATATTAAAAAGCCATTCTCTTCAAATTTGGAATAATGTTTACAATGTTACTATCTCTTGGTTAAATCTTGTACTTGTGCAACATATGCTCTAACGTGAACCTGAGATCACAGACTGCCATATCCACATTCTATAAAGAAAATTTCAGGTACTGTAATCAACTAGTTGATTATTCATTTATATTTGCTTGCAGGAAGTTAATACTGTAACTTGTCATAATACAGGAAACCTGAAAAGTATTCTAAATGCATTAATAAGAAGGATTTCATCACCTATAGAGTACCTACCCTATCCAGGCACTATACATTTGTTGTATCATTTATTCTCACATTGAGAGAATAAAAGACATTAAATTCTAAGCACCGTGGATTTAACTATAAGGAGGATTTTCTTATAATATGAGTCGTTAATACTTTTTTAAAAAGATAGATATTTATTTTAGGTGGTTTAAGGATTTTTTTTTTCTGGAAACAGGATTTTGAACATGTGGGCTTCCTTAGGTCAATTTCAACCCAATAATTGTGTATCTGACAGATTCTCAGCTGCTTTTATTAAAAAACAGATTTTCTAAATAATGACCATAGTCAAAAGTTCATCACTGTTTATAGTGTGACTTCTCAGAGTCTCACAGTCAGCATAGCATTTTGCCAAATTGAAACCATGTATGATACTCATTACTTATTAAGATGGTATTTCTTTTTAATAATTTTATAGCAAATTGCTTACTTATATAAACTTATGATTTCTGATTTAGTGCATTATTGAAGCATTTATTTTTCTTACCAAATGTAACATTCTTTTTGAGGACAAGGATAGACTAAGCTGGACCTCGGTGAATGGTTGTGTAGGTTGCTTACTGCACAATCCTAGAGGAGCCATTCACATTGTATACCTTGCCAATTTACATATTTATTACAACACTCTTCTGCAGAGGGCAGTATGGTGGCTTGTTCTAATAAAATTAGTTTATTATGACAAATTCCTCAACATGGACACAAAAATGTCTTGAGGAAGAGTGTCTTTTCCAAATTGTACAACGATGCCATATGAATTAGTGGCTGGCAGCCCTGTCAGGTCAGATTGTTCAGTGCCTGGCACATAGGAAATACTGGGGAAGTGCTCGTATGTTCAATGAAGATAATTTTTTAAATTTATACAATATTTTGTTAGTTTCAGGTTTACAACATAGTGATTAGATATTTTTGTAGATTATACTCCATTTAAAGTTATTATAAAATATTCCCTGTGCTGTACATTACACCCTTGTATCTTATTTATTTTATACCTAGTAGCTTGTATCTCCTCATCCCCTACCTCCCCCCTCCCCCCACCCCTCTCCCCACTGGTAACCACTAGTTTGTTTTCTGTACCTGGGAGTCTGTTTCTGTTTTATTATGTTCACTAGTTTGTTGTATTTTTTAGATGCCACATATAATTGAAAACATGTAATATTTGTCTTTCTCTGACTGACTTATTTCACTAAGCATAATCCCCTCCAGGTCTGTCCATGTTGTTGCAAATGGCAAAATTTCATTCTTTTTTTATGGCTAACATTCCATTGTATATATATTTACGCACAACAGCTCCTTTTCCATTCATCTGTTGATAGATACTTAGGTTACTTCCATATCTTGGCTATCAATGAAGATAATTTGAGTACAAGAGATTTAACAATAACTAAACTTTACTGAGTTCTTACATATAGTATTATATGTAATACGTAGGTATTTCATTGTGACTAATGTTTTAATTTTTTAAAAATCCACTGAATATAAACACATCTTAAATGTTATCTGACTGCTATAATGATAAAGAAAATTAAAGCTTTGAAGATATATTATACCCATTTGTACTATTTGTATTAAGGAACACCTAGATTAAATGTAAACTGCATCCTTAACTCTCATTTTCAATCATGGTAAATTTCTGAAGTCACCAAGTACAGTTTGCTATTAACTGGGTAGAGCATTTGATAACTGAGTGGATTACTATAAGAAAATGAGGCTTTTATGGTGGCAAACTCCCCACATATTGAGACGTCTCACTTGATAATAGGTTGGGAGAAAAAGTACCATGCAAATAATCATTTAGAAAAGAAATTATATTTGCTCTCACAGAGGAGTGGTCAAGGAGAGGTAAAAGGCTGAGGGTGGAGTGATGAGAGTGGGGTGAAACGGACACTGTGAACCAAACCCACTTGAAAGGAAGCCAGGATCAGCCTCAAACTGAAGGCAACATCTGAAGAGAGCCTTAAAAATAGGTTTTTCCAGTAAGACAAGTCAAATAAGGCAGAGGCAGTTAGTTTAGATCCTGACATTTCTAAAATGTCTTATTCTTATACTGCAGACCTCGATTATACTCTCAGAACTCACTGTGTCTCCCTCTGTCTTAGCATTTGCTATTTTATACTGAAATGTATATTTATAGTTTCTCCCATAGACTATGATATTCTCCAGGTCAGAAGAAATAACCCAACACCTAGCACAGAGCCTTGTATCATTGGCTTGTTGAATGAGACTGACCTTTGGTATTGCCTTTTTCACCACACCATCCATAATCCCCATTTCCACCTTCCGTTAATACCTGACATATTCCTTGTTAAAGCGCTCACCAGTTGGTGTTCAATTATTAATGTGTTCTTTTCCTAATTAGACTGTGAGATCCTTGAGAGAAGAGATTAGATACTATTCATTTTATGATTGTCATTGACTCACTGGCACATAGCAGTGTTCCTGTTTTTTTGTTTGTTTTTTAATAGTAAACTATCATTAAGTATTTCACTATTACGAGAAATGAGTCTGCTATAGGTAGGAGTGAGAGGAGGGAAGATGGGATAACTTTTAAGGCTGGAAAAATATGGGGAAATTCATTGTTGGGATTAACTGATTAATAACGAGCAGTCCAGGATGACTCCTGTGTTTTGTATAATAGCATTCGCCAAGGTAAGCTCTACTAGAAGGATAAGTTGAGGAGATAATAATGAGTTGAGACATTTGTGGAACATCCAGACATCTAGCAGAGTCAGATACATGGGTCAGTGCTCAAAAAACTGGGAACAAAGATTTAGCCATCAGGAAGAGGCAATAAAGAGTAATAACAATAAGTAACCATTAAAGCACTTTCTAAGTGCTGGTATTGTTCTAAGTGCCTTACATTTATTATCCCACTTAACACTCCCATAAATCCTGGGAGACAGGCATAATGATCCCAATTTTATCAATTAGAAACTGAGGCCCAGATCTATTAAACAGTTTACCTCGGGTCACACAGCTCCCAGCCAAGTAGGATTCAAACCCAGACAGTCTGCTTCTAAAAAACACACTTAGTACAAATCCGGTGTGGAGATTCAGATTTTCATTCTTTCCTTTCCCATCTATGAGCTGTGTGACCTTGGTTATGTCACCTACTCATTCTGTGCCTCAATTTTTTCATTTGCAAAATGAAGGTAATACTACCTATCTCCAAAAAGTGTTTGGTATATAGTAGCATTCAATCGATGTTAAGTCATTATTTTTATTAGCCTATCAATGAATGTTGGAATCGTGGAGGAAAAGGAGATTGGGTTAATGTGGGGAATGAGAAATTGAGAGGATCCTTGATCCTTTAAGGGGTAGTTGGATAGACAGAAGTCTACTGTGGAGGCTGTGTGATCATCCCAAGGAGAAAAAGGAGGTGAGGCTTCCGGACCTGGGGTCTGGGAAGAATCTTGGAAGTCTGGTCCAGTGCAGGGGCAGTGTGTCCTCCTCTTATCAGAAGCATATTAGGTGCTGAGAGGATGAAGCAGGGGGGAAGATGCCAAATCAAAAGCCTGGTATGCCATCTAAATGCAAGGTCCACGTAAAGGGTTTGAGCAAAGAAAAATGAAGACATTCAGCTTAGGTGGTAGGAGGCAAAGCTTGGAGAAGTGTCTTAAGCAGGTGTCAGGGTCTTTCTAGGATGCCTGTGACCTAGAGTGTTGGCTAGAAGACAACGCTTAAAGACAGTGGTCTTACATGAACTGAGTTTGAGAGAATAGTCAAGATAATAGGAAGGAATGAGGATGAAGCATCATCACAGAGCCAAGGGAGGAAAAAGATGTTGTGAAGTACGTGGGGAGCTGGGAGGTCTGAATGAGACCACATCCTCTCCAGCATCCCCAACTCAGTTAATTCCTGCCCCAGCTTTATGAGGTAGATATTTTATTTATCCTCATTTTTTAGACTATAGAAAAAATTAGGCAACATAATTGCCAATATCTTGCCTGGGGTCACACAGTTAGTGAATGCCTGAGTTGGGATTTGAACACAGGCAGTCTGGCTTGAGTCCACGCTTGTAATCATCTATTACACATTCCTTATTCCTGCCTGCTTTACTCTTTCAGGTGGCTCACTTTATTTCATCCCTCCTATATTTCTAATGATAGATAATCTCTTTATATCACTTCTCCTCCACCTGCTCCATGCCCAGCAAGCCTATATGGGGGCTGGGGGTGACACATTTTTAGTTTTTCACAAATTTCCCTCTCATAAGTATATCTATACTCTGAGTCCTCTCCATAACTCCAAGGGCTTCAGGTTTTTTGAAACCAGTTTCAGAATTAAAAAAAATTTTTTTTTCTGCATTTACCTCTATATTACTCTGAAATATTGACAGTTTTGGAGCACAGTTTGGGTAGAGGAGGTAAGGAAGTGACACAGGAGGGACTTATTAAGAAAAAAAATTGGTTAGCGTTTCAGAACTAGTTGATGAATTACTGAGTCACAAATGGTGGTGTTAAAACCAATTACTTTCTAAAAAAATAAAGGTTAGATAAACAATACCACTTGGCTGCTTGGTGATATCTAAAATGTAAAACATATTTCCAAATATGTGTTGTATCTGTATTTAAAGAGAGAGCAAGACAAAATAATGGAATATTAAAAACTCAGAAATGATTACATCATTTGTACCCTTTCCCTCTTTAAAGCATAAAGGGTTCAAAACACTTAGTGAGCTTGAAGATCTATACCAAGGTCTTAATGATTACATAGGATGTATTAAGGATCAATAAACTCTAGAATTTAAAACAATTCGATATGAAATTACTTCTGTATAAATTAAAATTGCAATTATAAACAACCAAAACATAATTGAATATTAATGTTGGTTGAATAAACAGATCACTGCATAAATAGAATAAAAGAACCAGGCATAAATTACGATGGTTTACTTTCAGGTCTAATATTCTTTTTGAATAGTTTAATCTCAGATAATTACCTATAGATTTTAAAAGTCTAATATTCTATTAAAACTAATTCTTTTTTCATGTATATTTTCCATTAGCCGTAGATCTATTAAGTATCAAATTCTGATGCTAGAGACAGTGAAAATATTCATTTGGGTGGATTTTATTGTTGGGGTAAATATAGTACGTGAAAATTAATCTTGAACTAAATTCAAAATTCCAATTTCCCCAGCCCACACTTTCTCTCTAGCTCAAAAGTTTTTAACTTTGGGCGTACTTCAAATTACCTGGAGAACGTTTAAAAATACCGTTTTACTGAATCCCACCCAGGACGATTAAATGAGTCTCTGGAGGTGGAGCATTACTGTTTCTCATAATCTTCCCAGTGATTCCAGGGTGCATCCAGGGCTGTGACCCACCACTCTGGTTTTTTTTTTATTAGGTTTGATCTTAAGAGAATTCTATTGCTAGTCTGGAATGTTAGAATTTCCAGGATGAAGAGGTGGTGGGTAAAAGCTACTTCATTCATTTATTCATTCACTATGAAAACATGTATAATGAGATCCTAGAATAAAATGTTGTGTGAAGGTCTAAGGAACACGCAGACAAATAATAACCAAGCCCTAATTCTTAAGAAACTTACAGTCTATTGTAAGGGAGAAAAGACCCGGGAAATGTATCTTAAAAGTTACAGAACTTAAAAATAAGGCTAGATAAGTATATGTGGCCAAAGAGTAGAGGTTATTGAAATTTAAAAACAAGTAATTTAGAATTCTCATAAAAAAATCACTGGAGGTTTCTGAACATGATCAGAGTTATGTTTTACAGGAAGAAAGTGAATATAGAGAATCAAGTTATATAATTATTTTGATATTTTAGATCAAAGTTAAATGAGAGACTAACAGCAAAAATGAGAATCCGGATGGGGAAGCAGATGTTAGGAATATTGTGAAGGCAAAATCCACACAATTTCTAAACTCAAGACATGTGGTGAGGATGGTGGGGTGGGGAGTGAGACCCCAGTGCAGTATTCCTGTCTGGTTTTCTAGGATTATGGTCCTGCTACCCAAGGAATAGGAAAGTGTGTGGAGAGAGGAGAGAAAAGCTTTTGGACGCGTTGAGTTTGAGGTGCTGGTGGTATGTCAGGTTGATCCAGTGGGTGGTGTGGAGTGAGACAGAGTGATTTCAGGAAAATCCTCACAGAGATTAAAGTAGGGAGAGACAAGAGCTACATTCCACAGATGATTAGAAAACTAAAGGAAAAAAAGAAAGCAGATCCTTAGGAAATACCTGCATTCCAGGGCAAAAAAGGGCAGGAGGCAAACAAACCGTCCGAGTTACAAGAAGTCAAGGAAGCCAAAAGAAATATATTTTAAGATAAGAGTGATAAGTAATATAAAAAAGCAGGGCTCCCCTGGTGGCGCAGTGGTTGAGAGTCCGCCTGCCGATGCAGGCGACACGAGTTCGTGCCCCGGTCCGGGAAGATCCCACATGCCGCGGAGCGGCTGGGCCCGTGAGCCATGGCCGCTGAGCCTGCGCGTCCAGAGCCTGTGCTCCGCAACGGGAGAGGCCACAACAGTGAGACGCCCGCGTACCGCAAAAAAAAAAAAAAAAAAAAAAAAAAAAAAGGCAAAAGGTGACTCAGAATTAGTTCTGAGGAAAGGCCATGAGTGATTCTTGCTATCTACAGCTGAGGTACAGGATGCCAAACTGAAAAATAGCTGAGGGGCGAAATGTATGGTAAACAACAAAGCGGTGACCGATTCTTTGAAGAATCATAATCTTTAAAAGATAACTTTTTAATAGTACATGTTATACGGATATCATATTTAATTGAAGGAATAAGTCTAATTGCTACATTGCAGAGGAGTTTATGGAAAGGAGGGATTAGAATAAGTGGAAAGAAACAGAGTAAAAGGAGCAGCCAGCTCACTGACTAAACATCATTTGACAACCACGATCTTCTCATCACGTCTCTTTCTTAAAAGAGTCCTCAGCTGAGATCAACTAGTATGGCTTGATTAATACTGAACTTCAATTGTACAGGCAATTAATAGTAAGATAAAATGATAAGCCTGACGCTAGGTAGTTTGAATATTGCTAAAAATTAATGAAAGAAAGCAAAATTAAAGAGTTCATACAGTTCAAAGATAAACATTTACAAACACATTACAAAGCAAAATGCAAGAATTTATAACATGTGAATATTAAACAAATTTTAGTATAAATTATTCATAGAGTCAATTAATAAAAGTATTATTAAAATACTAGAAATGTAGAGAAAATTTAATTATTTAAGACAAATTGAAACCAAAATAAAATTCTTTGGCTTTATAAATTTGTGATCTTAAGTGGAAAAGCTTCATTCAATCCATTTTGTTGTATTTTTCTAACTGATTGATAAGCTCTTGTCACATCTACGTGGTCTGGGAAATGCTGCCGAGGAAGTTATAAACTGTTTCTACACATTTTCCTCTAATTCTTTCATTTTCATATAATTCCACCTATTGTTTCCTAAGCTTAAGATCTTTTTTATTACCTTTTTTCTTTGCAGGAACTGCAGTTTTTAAAATTAAGGCAGAACTGTGGTTTCGATTTTTTTTGTTTAAACATTTTCAGTTTGTCTTTACCATCTTTAATTGTATTTTATGTACTTGGAGATTCCTACACAGAGTTACTCTTTCACTTTCAATACTGTCTTATTTATATGCCATCAGAGTAGGATGATTCTTGCAATATATGTTTGCAGCAGCATGATATGTTTGCTTATTATATTAGGCAGTGACCACTTTAGAATTGTAGATTATTTTTCGATTTGTCATTTTTGTACAAATTGAACAAATAAATTGTTGATTTAATCTTATCATATAGAATTTTCAGAATAAAAATAAAAATATTATACAAACAAAATTACTGGTATCCTGGTACTTCAAATTGGTGTCATAGAGTTGAATGTGAAATACCAAAAACCTGTACTGAAATCACTGCTTTGCTAATAATATCTTAGTTCTTATGTCTTAAAATAACGGCATTCATACTTGGTGGACTTTTATAAGTGAGGCACTATATGTTCAGTGGTTCAAATTTACATGATGCTCTATGATATTCTGTAATTTAATTATTTTGACCCTAGTGTAAAATAATAAAATTGCTAAGGTAATAAGTTGCTTATTAGGGGAAGCAATTCTCTTGCCATTCAGTTTTGTTCTTTACATTAGACTGAAACGTCAGATATCCACAGGAAAGAATACTAATACTTTAATAACTGTGTTTTTATTCTTTGAATTGTTTATGAGGTTTTTAAAAATTATCATTTAAATTATTGTTTTACTTGAAGAAAATGATTTACTAAATTATTTTGCACTTCCATTGTTTGCATTTAACATGTGACAGTAAATGATATGAATGTAAAAGCAATTCTATTTCAAGTGTTTCAGTTTTAATAATTTAAGATCATGCTTTAGGTGAGGAAAACTACAAAAAACTTAAGACTGCCTATTGTAATTTAATTTTTAGAATTTTTAATTTTATTTATTTTGTTTCTAATTTTATTTATTTTCTATCTATCTGTCTATCTATTGGAATACCCACACATTTCACACACGTATACATAGATGTTCTGACTCAGTGCTTCTGCTTGAAAGTTGTGTTATGCCTAGAACAACCTAGTTTGTCCTTCCCACCTTTCCAAATTTCATTCATTCTTCAAGATCCTGTACAAATCCTACCCCTTCTAAAAATTTTCCTTAATCACCATAGCATGAAATTCTCTCTCCTTCCTTTGAATATCTTTAGTCTTTAATATTTATATGACTAATTTATTACACATGTACTTCTTCCTCGTAGTTCTTGGAATGTCACACTGCTAAAATATTTTTACTTAACTTTTATTTACAATCAACTAAATTGTAAAATTACTGAGAACAGGCTGTTTCCTGAGTAGATCTTTATCAATTTGATCTCTGATTGCCTTTTGCAAAAAATAGCAAATACAAGATAAACAAGCAATAAAATCTCCACTGCAGCTATATCTTATATTTATATGGGAAAGATATATATAGATATATGTATGTAGAGACTTTAATAACAATTAAATATAAGTTACTTCTGATTAGCCTATTACAACTTTTCAAATTTATTCTCATGTATTGCCTTGTGACTGATAATAACTTGGGAAGGTGAGTTTCCTTACAGAGGAAGCTGATATTTAGAGGATTATAATATGACTGCAAAGATTTGATCATTATTACTTAATTAGCTAGGCGAGCACCACAATTAGAACTCTAGGAGTATTCTAAACCAGTGCCTATCAAAATATCTGTAGTGATAGATGAGTTTACCACCCACTTTCAATGTCACCATTATTTTTTAATAATATAATATAAATGAATTACTAGGAAAAAAAAACAAAAATGTATACAAAACACAAATCTAAACTTTTTGTTATTGGATTCAACAGCCATCAAACGACTTTAACAAATAGCTGTAAAAGTTCTGACATGGTTATCCTCAATGTGCTTATCATTCTGGTTGGGTAACAAATAGCACAGGGACCAGCTCCAGTCTCTGGACTACGCTTTGAATATTGTCTATGTCAGTCATGACATATTCCTTCTAAGAGAATCATTTTCATCCAGAACATCTGCCACCTAAGTGGATATGTTTACTCACAAGTAATCTCTGCTTCCCACCATTTAGAGCTGATTGAATTGGGACCAAAGAATAGGCTGGCTAGCAACCTATGAACTGCGGCCAGGCTTGAAAAGATGATGGGCCCTTCAGTCTTTTTGTCTCTGGATTTAGATCTAATAAGTGAAAAAATGATTTTCTATGATAGCCCAAGGTTTTGTACATGCTTAAAATATGAGCTATCAGAAACTCTGAGTAAACTGTGAAATTTGGATTGGGGCAGAGAAGAAAGAGGAAGAAGTGAAATACAGCTGAGTCATATTAATGGTGGCTCACTAAAGATTCAAAAACGCTGATGCTGAGGTACAAAAAGCTGCCATAACTCTAGAATTGCCTTTTAACTCTAATATCTCTTAGCCCCAGGCATGAAACAGCATTTTCTTTGAATGTCCTAAGATACAGATCCCATACTTCTTGCAATGTACATATATATCCTAGCTGGCATAAATAGGTCTAAATTATAGAAGAAAGTTAGCTTAAGACATAGTCCAAGGCTCTTTCCCTTATTCCAAATAAGCTTACTTCAGAAGCAGTAGATGCCGTATTTGAAAGGCAGGCTGTTAGTGTACCCGTCTCTAATTGGCTTCCAGTCCGCAATGAGATTGTAAACCAAACTGGGTTGGTCTGGTGGAACTTTATGTTTGCTATCAAATATCTGTCTCCCACCTACTTATCTACTTTGAACATTCTTTGTTTCCAACATATTCCCTCCAAAAGATTGCTTACAACATTTTCCATAATTAATTATCGTCTGATTTTTCTCAAGGAGGGAATCCTTTACAATTTATATTAAATTATTTCAGTAATGGATGCGCCTCCACAGCTTACCTGCCTTCTGTCTGTCCTCTGCGTTGCGGAACTCTTTAGAACCAGACCTCTGTCTAATGGACCAGGCATGTGCTTTTAGTTTGTATGAATCCAGACACATATCATGTGTTAGTGGCTTTTGGAATCACCCCAGAAATCAAAGGTGCAGGTTTGAGATTGAGTGCACAGTAATTCTCAAAACATGTTTCATTGTCCCGATGCTTGTTTTTTTTTTTTTTTTCAAATTAACGTGTTCAGATTAATTAGCTAGGCGAGCACCACAATTAGAACTCTAGGAGTAGAGTTAGCTCCTTAGCTACATTAAAGTAGCATACTTGCTTTGTAGTAGAGAAGTATCTTTTAGTTTAAAAATGGAAACATAATTTTTTTTAGTATTCTCCAATAAATTCTAAATTTTAAATTACTGCTAAACTAAATGGTTTGTATCAGAAGGTAACAATATGGGGTGTTAGATTAAAACAAACTCCATGTAATCTTATTGAGCCAGTAGGATACAGAAATAAGAGAAAATGTGTTTGAATCACAGGAAAGAAAGGATGTTGGATGGATCTGTAAAATGCTTTATGTTGTGGTATCAGCTGATTGATAGCAGCGATTCTCAGAAGGGTTCCAATATTATGCCTTTTAAAAGCTGGGGATTAGTGCAACCATGGTGAACAGCACAGCGACACTCTGGCAAAGAAAAAGGGTCAGGGCTGGCAAAATGTGGCAGGTGTCAAAATAAAAGGTTAGGCTCTGTGCCTGGGGACCCATCTGTCAGATACAAGTATGATAAGGCAATTAATGTATTTATTTATATTGCTCATGACAAATCACGTACTCCATAAAAATGGTCAATTTAAACATTCTCCACTGTTCTCTAGAAGGTAGAATTAATATAAAAATAAAGTGTTCAAGACAAAAAGCAAACTCTAATAATAAAATGGCTTGTCTATATAAATAAATAAAGGTTTGAGGAATTATAGTAGTCTACATTGCAGGATAAAAACTATTAGATATAACATCTTGACAATATAGTGATTATATTCAGGATGATACAAAATCCATATTTATGTTGCAAGATAATTTCGGTAGCATTCTTTGTAAGTTCAGCATGCTTATTATTCCATTAGGCTAGATTTCATAACCTGATAATAAAATGAAGCCCAGAAAAACTATGAGGAAATAGAAATTTAGAAATCCAAGATATGTCTTGCATTTTCTTTAAATGTTTAGTTCACAACCTTGTCATTATTAGAGCTTTCGTTTTCACTTTGTGACTAATCCTGACTCCTCTTTATCTATCATTTATTTAGCTTTCTCACTGCTTCTGCTTTACAATCTGTTTAAACTAGAGTATGTTTAGATTCAATATTCATCAGTGATACAGTTTTACATATAAAATAAATTATTGTAAATGTTTTAAACATCATGCTATTTTACTAGTCAATAAAAATCTAACCCAGAATACTGAGAAAAATGAGATTTACTACAGTCTAATGTTTTATGCAAAAACTGACCCCCGGGCCTCCCTGGTGGCACAGTGGTTGAGAGTCCGCCTGCCGATGCAGGGGACACGCGTTCGTGTTCTGGTCCGGGAGGATCCCACATGCCGCGCAGCGCTTGGGTCCATGAGCCATGGCCGCTGAGCCTGCGCATCCGGAGCCTGTGCTCCGCAATGGGAGAGGCCACAACAGTGAGAGGCCCGCGTACCGCAAAAAAACAAAAAACAAAAACTGACCCCCGGGCCTCCCTGGTGGCACAGTGGTTGAGAGTCCGCCTGCCGATGCAGGGGACACGCGTTCGTGTTCTGGTCCGGGAGGATCCCACATGCCGCGGAGCGCTTGGGCCCATGAGCCATGGCCGCTGAGCCTGCGCGTCCGGAGCCTGTGCTCCGCAATGGGAGAGGCCACAACAGTGAGAGGCCCGCGTACCGCAAAAAAACAAAAAACAAAAACTGACCCCCATATTTTCCCCTGAATAAAATAAAGCTCTCAATTATCTTGTTTTAATAAGTGAAGCTCACACCTTATGGTAATACCAAAATTTGAAGAGAAACAATATATGTCTATAGTGTAATATGCTATATAGAGGGAAAGTTCAAGTTATTTAATTGTAGGAAGAAAAAATGCCAATATGACTATATTATTGCCAAGTTGCACATTTTGTCTGCTAAGCGATGAAATTTAACAAGTGAAGCCATTGGAATAGTAAAGAGAATCATTTGGCTTTGGAAAGAACAGAGGTATTATATTCAATAGATTTCTTTTCTTTATGTTGATGCAGCATTTATGCCCTCATCAGTACTTTCAATTTATTAGAAGGATATTGGTTAAATTCTAAGTCAATGATTTTTCTCTCCAGAATTTCCTTCTAGCCCTTGACATTATTACGTTATTAAACTACCATCTATTGCTCATATGAAACTTGGCTTTCCATAGTATAACAACAATGTTAGAGTAGGAGTTAAGGAAGGAAAGTAAATTAAAATATATTAAACACAAACTATGTTATATTTTCTATATAATGCTCTGATATATGATTTACAAGTTATGTTTGAAGCTTAATTGTAATTAACCACTACTTAAAATTGAATTCACTCATGGCTTCATTTCCTGATTCAGAGTTCAATGTTGTTCCTATTGCCGGTTTTATTTCATTTGAACCTCAATCTTCTTAATTAGCTCTGTTTCCTATCTATTTATTTTCATTTGCCTGGATGTACTTGAAAATGCATCAGGTCCAAAAAAATTCTTATTCACCATTCTGTACAACTCTTCAAAACTCTAGGGTATGCTACATGATAAAATAATAATTTCAACAGAAAATCGTGATATCACTGAATTTTGTTATGAGTAACAAGAATAATACATCAAACAGAAGGTAAGATTTTGTTTTACTACTAGACAGTGAGAATTCTGCATTTTAAGTTTGTTCTTTTGTAGCATATGTTCTATCTTTATATGGGAAGAAAATATATAATGGGGCTCATTTTATAAAAAGAGAAATCACCTCAATTTGTACTTTTATTTTTCTACAGAAGTATATGAAAAAAAAAATTTTGCTGGGTATCCACTCACTTCAATTCAGCTATTTGAAGAAATTATGAAAATTCTGATGAGTTTTAAAATTCTCATTTTCTACAGCATAGTATAAACATGTATTGGTGTATCATCACAGGTATGCTTTCATAAATTTCCTCTTACCAATCAGATAAAAATTCATACCAATTTGCAAAATTGTTTTCTTTATTTTTCTTAAAGCTTAAGACATATGAGAATATTTGGGAAAAATTCATTTTCTCATCTGTCATTCTTTCAATTCATGGTAACAGTAAATGGTATTCATGAGTATCTTAATTATTTTAGCAAAGGATGAAATTCTTAGTATAAAATCTGTTATGCAATGAAAATAATCTAGTGCAATTTTATTTCATACTATGAAAAAAAGCTATCATTTTCAAGAGTTTTTTTGTTTACAAATCTTTGAGATATGTTCCCACCAAACACCAAATGATGTTTTTCATCAGCATAAAATGATGTTGGATCTCATCCATTCTCAAAGGATCATCCGTACCACCATCTCATACCCTCCATTTTTGTTCCTGCTATAGTTCCTGGTTTGTTTGTTTTTTAAATGATCAATCACTCACACATCACAAGGTAAGTACTCTTATTATCCTCATTTACAGATGAGGATACTCTGGTATTAAAAAAGGTTAAATAATTCTTAAAATGTGAACCCATCTTATTTTAGTAGTTAGACTTCTATCCATCTACTTACTTGCTCAAACAAGGAATGCCAGAATGTTGAAGAACTAAAGAGCATAAGTGAGAAAGTTACACTATAAGGTAAGAAAAAATTTAATAAACTACGAAAATGAAAAAAAGCAGCCAACATTCTGAAACAGCAAAAAAAATTGTTGGGGACCAAGTATATGGATATTAAGATGAAAAGTGGCAATGAAATATGATTAAGAAGCAACACTAGCAAAATGTGTGAAAGCTTAAGATAATGGAAAGGGAAGAATAATAGAAATGGTGATGGACAAAGTACACCATTTTTCTTGGCCTCTAACATATGGTTATTGAATAATTCTAAGAGACTATTTCCTGTATTAGTTTCAATAAAATAGAGAATAAAGAAGTATCTATGTTTCTGGGATTAAAGATATTGTAGACCTTCATGATCTTTTGTGATTTTTCAGGTGAATAGTTTATTATGTCAGAAGGCATTATTGTATGATGGTTTAAAGGATGGACTTTGTAGACAGCCAGGAGCTCAGATCCTGGCTCTCCAACTTCCTATTACGCTTATGATCTTGACAGTGGAGTATCAGAGCCACCTCCTACTGGATCATGATAGCTGATTATGTGCAGCTCTTCCCAATATCGTGTTCACTGACATCACACTGATAATTTGAAATCAGCCAGGTTGAGATCAGTTACATGGCAAAAATTGGCAAACCATATAAATCAGGGCTTTTACCCCCATGTGCCAGCTTACCAGCACACCCCTGGACCTTGGGAAATTCCCTAATCTTTCTGGGCCTTTAGTTTTTTTCATCTGAGAAGAAAAAACAAATACGACAGGTCCTCATAATGTTCTGCATACCTTTCCATGGATGATATATTTCACATGATGCCTGGTACGTAGTATAAACATCAATAATGGTAGCACTCTAGTAATTTAATTCAGCCTATTAGATAAAACACTGAACCATTTTGCTTTTCTAACACACTAGAAAACATTTCAATTAGTTAATCAAAATTCCAGGAGAGGAGGATTTGTAAAAATCATTTTACTGGCTTTACAGATGGAATGATTTCTCCTATATATTTTTAGATTTTGTAAAGAAGACAATTGCTAATACTTGTATAGTATATTTCTTCTGTACATTAGTTTAGAAAAACTTCTGCTTTCTACAGTGACTCATATAGAAGCTCAAGGGCGTCCTTTGGGCTTTTAACACACCATCCGCTAAATTAGATTGTAAATAGCTTTAGTTCTTCAAAACTTCTTGATAAGTTAATTCAAGGACTGATGTTGGCTGTATACCCCACTGTTTGGAAAGCTCAAACAGAAAATTCTGAGCCAGAGGCCACTATGTCTATCAAGATGACAGGCTGTATGTATACCTTGAAACTTTGAAGGTAGCAACTGCAGGAAATAGGAATTTAAGAAAAGATTAAACAGTCTAGAGATAACCCCGCTTAGTTGCTTACTTAACAACTCTCTCATCTAGGTAGTCTTCAATATGGATTTATTCTTAAGATCCTTGTTTCATTTCTCTGGCCTTGGAATATAATTCTTTGTAATATTTTAAGATAAGTTATACCTACCCACTTTCCACTATAGCTCACAAAGTATGAAGATCATCTTATTGTTAAAAATATTAAGTTGAATTGTAATGTCCTTTAGTACTTCAAAGATTTCATGGTAGATTGTTTACAAACATGACTAAAATAATCCCTCCTATCCCTGTCTGCACACACCTTTTGCATTATGACTTTGTTGTTCCTCTCATCAAGAGCTAGTTTCTCTGCACCTTCAATCTGGGCTTTATCAGGTGGCTTGCTTTGGCCAATAAAACATCAGGAAACATGTTGAAAGTAGAGATTTGACAAGCACTTGCACATCTGGGCTTGCTGTCTTTGCTGCCCTGAGACTGACATGTGAAGAAGCTTGAGCTAGCTTCCTGGAGGATGAGAGACCACATGGGGTGGAGATGAGACATACCAGCTAAGGTCCCCAATATCAACCAACCTGCCAAACACCAGGTACATGAGCAAGGCCATTCTAGATTATTTAGCCTTAGATGACCTGTCTGCTAACTGGACAATCAACTTATCATCCCACAGAATAATAAGCAAAAATAGAATAGTTGTTGTTCGAAGCCAGGGGTCAGCCAATCTATACAGCCCATGAGCCAAATGTAGAACACGACATGTTTTTGAAAATAAAGTTTTATTGGAACACAGCCATAGTCATTTGTTTATGTATTGTGTATTGTTCCTTTCATACTGCAATGACAGAGTTGAATAGTTGTAACAAAGACTATATAGGCTTCAATGCCTTAAATATTTACTTTCTTCCCATTACAGAAAAAAAAATTGCTGATCTCTGTTTTAAGCCACTAAGTTTTGGGGTGGTTTGTTAAGTAGCAATAGAAAAATGACACAGACTTATTTTCCAAAAAAGGGAGTATATCTCATTTCTTATTAAGCTAATAAAGTCCTATGCTCATGAACAAAATACATGCATTTTTTTCAGCGTCAATAATCTCTTTTATGGGAAAAACAATACCATTTCAGTTTGCATGCCTAAAGTACAGTTATGGGGACTGCTAGCTGTACACCAATATCTGTTTTTTCCTTTTTCCATAGTAATACATTTGGCACCGGGCTTATAGCCACTCAGTCAGAGATTACAACCATGAGCCTGATTCTCAGTTGTGAGTGACCACAGGACAAAGTTTTCACTTCTGGACTATGAACGGAAATGTTGTATGCATTTACTGTGCTTTCTCCATGCTCCGCTTCCCCTTCCCCTTCCATTCCCCTAACTGGAATGTACAGCAATCTGATTTACCATGCAGACAGGTAGAATGCTCTAGAGAATGGAGGAGATACAATGAAAGGAAATTTAGTCAGTTAAAAACCATGTGGAGCTGTGCCATACCCCCCAACTTGGACCACGAGTTAATGTTGGACTATTAACGTGAGAGAGAAATAAACTTGAATCTTCCTTAGGCCACTGAATTCTCCTTAAGAGTCTTTCTGGCAGCAGACTAATCTTATCCTAACTAATACAATAGTTTTGTGCAATATATTTTGGTGCCCAAATGATTTAGTTAGTAGAATGTTGGATCTTGGGTCAAAAACTCTAGGGTACTTTGATAAATTTTGCCCCAATTTTCTGAATTGGCTAGAGGCTAGTCACTTATAGGAACTGTGATTTTGTTTCCCTAGATAAAAATATACAACTCCAGATAGGCTAAGCAGGAATTTTGAAAACTGACCTTACTAATTCCTATTTCTACCAAGTAAGAGAGCCACAACAACTGGTGATTGCCCTAGGCATGTGTCATTTTAGTCCCAAGAAATGCTTATATACCAACATAGTGCCTTAGGTAATATAATGGGAAATAATCAAGGTGAGTTTTTTGGCACTTGGACAGCTAGGAATAGTCCTCCTTGAAAAGACACATATACTCCATTTGGAGGCAATGAGAAGAAAACTGGGGAAGAGGATTTTAGTTACATTCTGAATATACACTCAATGATGGCAACCAATAAGTCTCAAACCTTAGTGTGTATGAGGGGAATTGTTAAGCATGCAAATTTTAGTTCTCTCTCTTCCTCTCCTCACATTCCCAGAGATTATGTTTCAGCAGGACTAGGAGGCTTACCTATAATCTCCATATTTAAATATTACCCTAAGTGATTCTGAGATAGGGGGTCAGTGACTCTTCTTTGGAAACCATAGCCATGACAGAAATTAAATTCACATATTAAGAGTCAGTTCCAAGAAGTGGAGAAATGTAGATGTCGCAAATAGTGTGGAGAAAAAGAATTAAGGTTTCCAGAAGAAAAGCTTCTAGTTTTTAAATATTCTTTCACGAACAATTTTGTTGAAAAACTAATGAGGAACAATTCTGTTGAAAAACTAATGAGGAAACTAATTACCAAACACAAGAGTAAAAAGGAAATTGACCTATTTTGCCTGTGAGCTTCCTACTCAGTGTTCAGTTTAAAAGTAACCATCGTTGGAAGTTACATCAGGCCTCTCTGTCACGTGCCTTCATTATACTCCATAATTGCTGGATCAGAGCAAGAATCGCGTTGAGTTTAGTTGTCTAGCTGCATGTCTTCCCTAGTGGACTAAGTGCTGTTTAAGGAAAGAAATTGTCTCTTTCTTGCACACCAAAGTATCCCCAGAGCTTATTAGGATGCCAGGAATAAGCCAAGTGCTTAACCATTATTTATTGAAGGAATGAATCTCCGAATGGAAAATAGCTGGTTGATTTTTCCAACATAGGAAACGGACGTGAACTGTAATGAGACCAGGTGGAAATTGCCTAAAGGGTGTGCTTCTGTCAAACAGATAATGACTTAAGCAACATAGACATGGCAGAGGTATATTCAGAAGATAACGTTGAGCCATGTGGCCTTGAGGACATTCCTGTTTGGAGAAGGGGTAGATTTTAGTGCATGGGCAAGGATTGGAGATAAAAATCCTTATTCATAAGAGCAATCTCCCTGTAAGAACTATGCAGTTCTTACAGGGAGAACTGTAAGAGACTCCTTGGGGTCTCTTACAGTTGGGGTAGAGACTTTGAACCAGTTTGATTTTCTGTTCTGTTATTCTGTAATTACTGTGGTTATTCTTCAGTGTTATCAATTAGTCTTTTGGGTAAGCTTGAGGATGGTGAGCTTGTGAAGAATGGAGCTGTTGGTTAGATTTCCCAACTGTCAGAGAAGTAATCATCCCAGATATTAGAATCCAAACTTGAGCAAAGAAACGGACAACTGAAATGTGGATTCTAAAAAATTCAAACTCATAGAAACAGAGTGGAATGGTGGTTGCCAGAGGCTGGGTGGAGGGGGAAATGGGGAGATGTTGGCCAAAGGGTACACACTGTAAGTTATAAGTTGAATAAATCCTGAGGAACCGAATGTACAGCATGGTGAATATAGTTAATAATAGTGTGATTGTATGCCTGAAATTTGCTAATAGAGTAGATCTTAAGTGTTCTCACTACAAAGAAACAGAAACAAAAACGATAACTATGTGAGATGAGAGATTTGTTAATTAGCTTGATTGTGGTAATCATTTCACAATGTGTAGCAAATCATTACATCTTACATCTTAAATATATACAATTTTGGTTTCTCAATTATACCTCAGTAAATCTGGGGTGGAGGGTTGGGGAGGAAACACAACTGACTTAAAACATAATCCATCTCTCCAGATTATGTTTTTAACAGAATTGTTTAAAATTTAAGTAAAATATATTATTTGCCTGCTTTAAGATCCAGGTTTTATAGTTTCTGTGTATTCCAAGCATGCCAGAGAAGAAATGAAGGACACAAATACATTAGAGAGGAAAAGGAAAGAACCTGTGAAAAAGGTTCAAATGCAGCCTGAAAAGGGTGCAAGCCAGTCCCAGAAAGCAGTTAGCCAGCTGCAGGAACTGGGAAAAGTCACTTAACCTCTTCTCTACCTGAATCTCATTAGTAAAATTAGGAGAAAGGATGAAATAATTTATAAGGTTTCTATTAGCTTTAAAATTTTTATGAGTTCAGAGTCTTTAAAAACTTGGCATCTTCAAAAAAAACAGCACTGAGAATTTTTTTTCAATATTCCTTTTATCTATAATGGAAACAAGTTAAAAATAATTGGCCTAATGTTCACAAATCCATTAAATATTTACTGCTTACTCTCTTGATGACCATTTTGATTCAATATGCATGTAGAAATCATCAATATTTCCAAAATTCAAAAATGTGCACTAAGGAATTTTATGGCTTCTGTGATGGCTTTGAACTAAAATATGATATACTTCCTTGTTTGTGTAAGTGTTTTTATGCTTATCATTTGTCAGTAAGCCCTAGAATCTAAGTATAATATTTATACATGCTAAGTGCTTAGTTTATCATTATAATTTTCATCTTGAATTGCAAATTGCATAACTTTTCTAGAGTTTCTCCATTTATTTTTTAAATGTTAGTGTCCAGGTAACAACCAGAAAAAAAAGGAACTTCTCCAAACCATGTGGTATGCTAACACTGAAAATAAAATGAGTGTTATTTCCCATGAGGGAAATGTAGTTAAGGATAAAGAGGAGATATATATATAGATAAGAACATTTGCTTATACACAAATAATGTGATAATTCTGCTTTATAATTCTGTACATTTTTCTTATTTTAATTGAATCTATGTCCCTGCTAGTATTTTGCTTTTTTAATAAAACATTTATTATTGATTTTTCTTCTTAATGACATACTGCCATCTTTTTTGTATTTACCCCAAATATTTATAGAATAATTCTCTATACTAGATGTTGTACAGTAAATATTTGTTGATTGTTGATTGATTAACATTTTAAATGCTGCTTCCAATACTTCCTTCCCATCCTCAATGTGACAAATACTGTCACTACCTGCCTTCACAACCTTCCACCCCTGCTTCTTCTAGGGACATGTGAAGCTGTTGTGGCCAATGAGACACAAGACTACATCATCTTGCAAGATTTTTTTCATACTCTTCAGACAAAGGGGAGGGATGCCTTTTCATTCAATCTTTGAATAGTCTTTTGAGAAGCTATCTGAAGCTATTGTAGCCTTCTTGTAAGGCTGAAGAAAGTAACACACATGCAGAGGATGGCAGAAAAGAGAGATTCTGAACCAACTGTGTAGTACCACCCTACATCCAAAAAAGAATTTTTGACACATGACATAATAAATTTTCCTTATTGTTTAAGCCACTTTTAGTTGGGTCTTCTGTATCTTGCAGCTAAAACTGATACACTCGTTCCTTTATTTCCAATCTCCATACATATAAACATGATATTCTTATAGAGCCTATGTAGTCTGAAATCTTACATAAGAGTAAAATAGCACACCAGTACTATTTCCTTTGAGAAAAACACTGGTCACAGGTGTAAGCACTACCTCAATTATATAATAATAATGACAGTAGTTTACAATTATTGAGCACTTTCAATGAATAAAAAGGACATTGTGCTACGAACTTCACCTATATTATTTTATATTCACAACAAACGTCTAAATTGGGGAATAACATTATCTCTATTTTTAAAATGCAGAAAATGTGGCAGCAAGATAATAAGTAACCCACAGCTAATAAGTGAATAAACTGAAGGTTTGATTGGAATCAGCTAGTTATCATTATGCTATCTCTTAATGAATATGTGTATTTAAGATATGGGGTATATATGGGTTTTGGGCAGCATTTAGGAATAAAATGAACAGACTAGCACATCATCTTGGTGTTCTCTAAGCTTATTACTCATAGCTCTGTGCACAGACTGAACTAATAATTTACAGGTATGGGAGTGGGGGGATATAGCACTGTATGTATAGCATGTGTAATTCAAGGAAGAATATTTAAATGACATGTAGCAACACTAATATTTCTCTACATTAAGAAAAGTATACACGTTCACTGATAGTTTCAAAGTTATAGACAGACACACCTCTGAACACCATTAGAAAAACATGCCATATTTCCCTGGACATACTTTATACCCCTTCTATATAGAAAAAAATACTGAATTGAATTGGAAAGCAGACCATTAAGTTGAATCAGAGTTTATCATTTTAAAAATTACGTTTTTATTGACTTTGAGAATCTAGGAGACTCAGGATATAAAGTATGATTTTTTTTCTGAGTAGACCACAATTCAAGATCTACAGTGACTAAAATTTGGTATTGAAATTGTCAAAATTAATTTTCTTAAACAATTTTATCACTAACTAATGATATATCAATATTTTACTCAATAGACATGATCTTTAAGACTAATTTTAAAATTTTACATATTATTTTATAATATAATATTTGTTATATAAAATTGATATATATAAGTAAAAATATTTTATATATAAAAATCATGAAGCATGAAAATATAACAGTCATGAACCCTGTAGCCAGCTCAGGAAGTAGAATATTACCCATGTCACCAAGGCTGTACATATGCTTTCCTCCAAACCCCATCTCCCTGCCAATCCCAAAAGGTAACCAATATCTTGAATGTTGGGTTTATTGTTCCTCTGCTTTTTCAAATAGTTTCTGTTGTAGATGTATCTATTTCTAGATTTTGAAGTATATAACATGATATTATTAACTTCGTGGCTTGCAACTTGCTTGTCTCACTCAAGGCTATGTTTCTTAGATTCACTGTGTTGCATGTAGCTATAATTTGTTCATTTTCATGGCTACATAATTTTCCACTGAGTGCCTATATAACAGTCTCTTAATTCAGTCACTTAACAAAGAATATTTTGGGTTTTTTCCAGTTTTTTAAATTTTTATTAAAATATGTTTATTGTGTGTTCAAATTATCTCTATCTTTAAATTTCTTTCTTCTTAATGTGTTAACAATTGAAAGGGCGACTGGAAGTCTCTATGATTGGAGATTTATCACTTTGCTCTTGTTTCAACCATTTTTCCTGTATATATTTTAGAGACGTTTTATTAGGTGCACACAATTTAATTATTTAATATTTCTGATGAATTTTTGACATGTATTTGGCCACTTTATTCCTAATTATCCTGTTTTATTCATTGAAATTTATTTATCAGTCTTTAATAAAACTACAGTGGGTTTTTAAAATTAATATTTGCCTGCTATATATTTTTCTATACTTCTTTCAACTTTTTCATGTCCTTATGTTTTAGTGGTGGCCATTTAGAAGAGGGACTCTAAAATTGTCTTTTTAGTTGATGTTTAGTCCATATCTTAAATAAACTTCCCTAGAAAATGGACCTTGAGGCAAAAACTTATGTGCTATGACTTTCTTGGGTATGCAATCCCAGAGAAGCAGGAGTGAAGGAAAAACTGAGGATAATAAGGAGTATATTTTTGAGCTGGTCACAGCTTTGCATCACAGTTAGTTGTTAATTGTTGCAGGATATCCCAGAAGGGTTATATGTAACTAATTGCAACTTGGAACAGTCCAGTGAGGGGAAGGAAAAGCAAACAATTTATTTGCAGTATCCTCTGTTTTCTATATACCCCATGCAGTAATAACTCCCCAGTTTCTGGGTTGTGTTAGTTGGCCCCTCCAGGTATATGCTGGGGAATCCAGAGCCTCCAGGCGTGCAGTACAGCCAACGGGCAGATGTAATGTCTTTATGTCAGTTGGTACAACATGTGAAGGCTTCTAAATTTGTGGCAATGAAGGTGGCAGTGGCACTGGCAGTGTCCGGAGCTTCAAAACTGTGGAAGGTGTGACTATTTGCTAGAGTGTCACTTCCTCTACCCCATCACTAGTGAGGGAAGTGTCTGAGGTCTGGAGATGTAGATGGTCTCAAGCAGATCTCAGGTAGTGCATAAACCAAGCCCAGTATGGCCCATCCCTGGCACCACTTGGATCAGCTTGCAGTCAATCTCATGTGAGTACAAGAGCCCACACTTTTTTCTCTGAAAACCGAGGTGCAAGTCCAATCTGTTTAGGACGTAGTGAATTGTAAGAAACTGAAAAGCTTACAGAGTTTTAGCAAATCATAGTTACAGTCCTCATTGCTGCAGCTGGTCCAGTGCTATAATTAAAGGATTTAAGGAATAAAAAGTGCAGAGAGTAACAGAAATGCAGAGAGAAAGAAGATGGCATTATGCTAGGTTTAGAATATTTAAAACTTGTAAGGATTCAGAAATTATATCATCTTTAGTTTTTTCTTATTTTCATCCCCCCCCCACTAACCACATGTCAAACATTTTTCACTTATTATGGAATTGATCTTCTTAACATTTACCCCTTTATGAATACTTTTAGAATGAAAAATACATTTTTTAACTTCTCCTAAATGCAGTGAGAGTGGATTTGTTGTGTAAATTCTAAAATTGATTCTACTTTTGAGTGGTCCATCATGCAGCAATATGTCAATTAGATAACGAAGTTTCTCAGTATCCTATGTGATTCTTTGAATGAGGCTATGAAGTTAAGCCACTGTAAAAAATATAAGAACAAAACGTAAAGCTGATTGTTCTAGACCCTATATAGAGTATGTATTTATATAAAACAAAAGTTATTTGAAATGTTAACCAAAAAGTTTCCTAGGTACAACTTTATGGGATATAACTCAATATTGGAAGACAGAAAAGAAGGGTAAATATATTTTTAACAAGCTTAGTGGAAGGTGGAGGAGCATAACATTTTATGACAAGAAGATATTTCACACCTATGCAGAAATCTTCAAACTTTGGAAGGAACAGAGGGAATAAGGAAACAAGGGAATGGGACAAAAGGAGTGAAACGATTGGAGAATTCTGTAAAGAATTCCCCGAGTGGGGCTTCCCTGGTGGCGCAGTGGTTGAGAGTCCGCCTGCCGATGCAGGGGACACGAGTTCGTGCCCCAGTCCGGGAAGATCCCACATGCCGTGGAGTGGTTAGGCCCGTGAGCCATGGCCGCTGAGCCTGCGCGTCCAGAGCCTGTGCTCTGCAAAGGGAGAGGCCACAACAGTGGGAAGCCTGTGTACTGCAAAAAAAAAAAAAAAAAAAAAAATTCCCTTCCTGAGTATATAGCCAAAAAAAAAAACACTTTTTAATTCAAAAAGATACATGCACCCCAATGTTCATAGCAGCATTATTTACAATTGCCAAGATATGGAAGTAACTTATGTGTCCATCAGCAGATGAATGGATAAAGAATGGAATACTACTCAGCCATAAAAGTGAGTGAAATTTTGCCATTTGCAGCAACATAGATGGACTTGGAGGGCATTATGCTAAGTGAAATAAGTCAGACAGAGAAAGACAAACACTGTATGGTATCACTTGTATATGGAATCTAAAAATTAGAACAAATTAGTGAATATAACAAAAAGAAGCAGACTCACAGATATAGAGAACAAACTAGCAGTTACCAGTGGGGAGAGGGAAGGGGAGAGGGGCAATTCAGGGGTAGAGGAGTAAGAGGTACAAACTACTAGGTATAAAATAAATTATAAGGATATATTGCAGAACACTGGAATATAGCCAATCTTTTATAATCACTATAAATGGAATATAGCCTTTAAAAATTATGAATCACTATATTGTACACACATAACTTACATAATATTGTACAGCAACTATACTTCAATTTAAAAAAATTTTTTAAAAAGAAAAAAAATTCCCATGACACTCTCCTGATAAACATGACAAGGCTATCATGAAGGCAAGGCACAGTGTTTGCTAAAGAGGGAGTTCAACTACCTGAACTTTCTCCCAAAGCAGAGTATCTGAAAACATGTTAATTATATTGATAATAAGTGTATGCCCAGAAGGATGCCATGAAATCAGTGTGTTAGAATATCTATAATTAATTTTCATCAACGTGGAAAAACCAATTGGTGACACAAAAGTGACAGGACAATTAGAAAAATAATGGCCATCTAATCAATATGACTCTTCTATGTTTGCTAGTCTTCTGCCTGTTTCACTGACACCTTATAGTTTCCCATCCCAGCTAAAGAGGGGCTCTGAGGGCAATTCCTGGGATGGAGTTCTGTGAGTTCTGCCTGATCATAGGAATAGGGTGAAATTCCTTCACAGATTGTAGAATATGGAGTAAAGAAACATTAGAAAGTCAAGATGCAAGGGCAAGCCTGGAATCAGGCAAAACACTTATTAACACCTCTGTCTGAAGAAGATGGGGTGAGATGTTGAAACTGGGACCAAGTCAACAGACCAGGAACCTGTGCCCAGCTAAAGGGGTTTTTGAGAGCATTTCTAGAATCACTGAGCTGGGAGAATTTAACTAAGCCCTACAGGTAGTAGCTGCTTCAAACATCACCCAACTCAAATTAGATTTATTTTAGGATTTTATTCTTTTCCTCTTTTCTCGTTGCAAAATGTTGTTCCATTGATTTGGTGAATATATATACTGTATTGTATTGGTCATATACCTAAAAGTGGAATTGCTGGTAGCTCATCTATGCAGCTTTAGTAGATATTGTCCAACCATTTTCCAAAGTAGTTGTACTAGTTTACATTCATACTAGCACTATATGAGGTTTCAGTTGTAGCATCATCTCACCAACACTAGCATTATCTGAATTTTTCATTATTTTTAACATCTTTATTAGAGTATAATTGCTTTACAATGGTGTGTTAGTTTCTGCTTTCTAACAAAGTGAATCAGCTATACATATACATATATCTCCATATCTCCTCCCTCTTGCGTCTCCATCCCACCCTCCCTATCCCACCCCTCTAGGTGGTCACAAAGCACTGAGCTGATCTCCCTGTGCTATGCGGCTGCTTCCCATTAGCTATCTATTTTACATTTGGTAGTATGTATAAGTCCATGCCACTCCTCACTTTGTCCTAGCTTACCCGTCCCCCTCCCCATGTCCTCAAGTCCATTCTCTACATCACGTCTTTATTCCTGTCCCGCCCCTGCGTTCTTCAGAACCATTTTTTATTTCTAGATTCCATAAATGTGTGCTAGCATACGGTGTTTGTTTTTCTCTTTCTGACTTACTTCACTCAGTATGACGAACACTAGGTCCATCCACCTCACTACAAATAACTCAATTTCGTTTCCTTTTATGGCTGAGTAATATTCCATCGTATACATGTGTCACATCTTCTTTATTCATTCATCAGTCGATAGAAACTTAGGTTGCTTCCATGTCCTGGCTATTGTATATAGAGCTGCAATGAATATTGTGGTACATGACTCTTTTTGAATTATGGTTTTCTCAGGGTATATGCCCAGTAGTGCAATGGCTGTGTCATATGGTAGTTCTATTTTTAGTTTTTTAAGGAGTCTCCATACTGTTCTCCATAGTGGCTATATCAATTTACATTCCCACCAACAGTGCAAGAGGGCTCCTTTTTCTCCACACCCTCTCCAGCATTTATTGTTTGTAGATTTTTTGATGATGGCCATTCTGACTGGTGTGAGGTGATACCTCATTGTAGCTTTGACTTGCATTTCTCTAATAATTAGTGATGTTGAACATTCTTTCATGTGTTTGTTGGCTATCTGTATATCTTTGGAGAAATGTCTATTTAGGTCTTCTACCCATTTTTGGATTGTGTTGTTTGGTTTTTTTTGATATTGAGCTGCATGAGCTGCTTGTAAATCTTGGAGATTAATCCTTTGTCAGTTGCTTCATTTGCAAATATTTTCTCCCATTCTGAGGGTTTTCCTTTTGTCTTGTTTATGGTTTCCTTTTCTGTGCAAAAGCTTTTAAGTTTTAATAGGTCCCATTTGTTTATTTTTGTTTTTATTTCCATTTCTCTAGGAGGTGGGTCAAAAAGGATCTTGCTGTGATTTATGTAATAGAGTGTTCTGCCTATGTTCTCCTCTAAGAGTTTGATAGTGTCTGGCCTTACATTTAGGTCTTTAATCCATTTTGAGTTTATTTTTGTGTGTGGTGTTAGGGAGTGTTCTAATTTCATTCTTTTTCATGTAGCTGTCCAGTTTTCCCAACACCACTTATTGAAGAGGCTGTCTTTTCTCCATTGTATATTTTTGCCTCCTTTATCAAAAATAAGGTGACTACATGTGCATGGGTCTATCTCTGGGCTTTCTATCCTGTACCATTGATCTATATTTCTGTTTCTCTGCCAGTACCGTACTGTCTTGTTTAGTGTGGCTTTGTAGTATAGTCTGAAGTCAGGTAGTCTGATTCCTCCAGTTCTGTTTTTCTTTCTCATAATTGCTCTGGCTATTTGGGGTCTTTTGTGTTTCCATAAAATTGTGAAATTTTTTGTTCTAGTTCTGTGAAAAATGCCAGTGGTAGTTTGATAGGGATTGCATTGAATCTGTAGATTGCTTTGGGTAGTATAGTCACTTTCACAGTGTTGTTTCTTCCAGTCCAACAAAATGGTATATTTCTCCAACTGTTTGTATCATCTTTAATTTCTTTCATCAGTGTCTTATAGTTTTCTGCATACAGGTCTTTTATCTCCTTAGGTAGGTTTATTTGTAGGTATTTTATTCTTTTTGTTGCAATGGTAAATGGGAGTGTTTCCTTAATTTCTCTTTCAGATTTTTCATCATTAGTGAATAGGAATGGAAGAGATTTCTGTGCATTGATTTTGTATCCTGCTACTTTACCAAATTCATTGATTAGCTCTAGTAGTTTTCTGGTAGCATCCTTAGGATGCTCTATGTATAGTATCATGTCATCTGCAAACAGTGACACCTTTACTTCTTTTCTGATTTTGATTCCTTTTGTTTTTCTTCTCTGATTGCTGTGGCTAAAACTTTCAAAATTATGTTGAATAATACTGGTGACAGTGGACAACCTTGTTTTTTACTGATCTTAGAGGAAACGGTTTGAATTTTTCACCACTGAGAAAGATGTTGGCTGTGGGTTTGTCATATATGGCCTTTATATGTTGAGGTACGTTCCCTCTATGCCTACTTTCCACAGGGTTCTTATCATAACAAGGTGTTGAATTTTGTCAAAAGCTTTTTCTGCATCTATAGAGATGATCATACGGTTTTTCTCCTTCAATTTGTTAATATGGTTTATCACATTGCTTTGCATAAATTGAAGAATCCTTGCATTCCTGGGATAACCCCACTTGAACATGGTGTATGATACTTTTAATGTGTTTTTTGATTCTGTTTGCTAGTATTTTGTTGAGGATTTTTGCATCTATGTTCATCAGTGATATTGTCCTGTAGTTTTCTTTCGTTATGACATCTTTGTCTGCTTTTGCTATCAGGGTGATGGTGGCCTCGTAAAATGAGTTTGGGAGTGTTCCTCCCTCTGCTATATTTTGGGAGAGTTTGAGAAAGATACGTGTTAGCTCTTCACTAAATGTTTGATAGAATTCGCCTGTGAAGCCATCTGGTCCTGGGCTTTTGCTTTTTGGAAGATTTCTAATCAGTCTCAATTGTAGTGTTTGTGATTGGTCTGTTTATATTTTCTATTTCTTCTTGGTTCAATCTTGGAAGGTTGTGCTTTTCTAAGAATTTGTCCATTTCTTCCAGGTTGTCCATTTTTTTGGCATATAGTTGCTTGTAGAAATCTCTCATGATCCGTTGTATTTCTGCAGTGTAACTTGTTACTTCTCCTTTTTCATTTCTAATTCTATTGATTTGTCTTCTCTGTTTTTTTCTTGATGAGTCTGGCTAATGGTTTATCAATTTTGTTTATCTTCTCAAAGAACCAGCTTTTAGCTTTATTGATGTTTGCTATTGTTTCCTTCATTTCTTTTTAATTTATTTCTGATCTGATCTTTATGATTTCTTTCCTTCTGCTCACTTTGGGGTTTTTTTTGTTGTTGTTCTTCTTTCTCTAATTGCTTTAGGTGTAAGGTTAGGTTGTTTATTTGAGGTGTTTCTTGTCTCTTGAGGAAGGATTTTATTGCTATAAACTTCCCGCTTCGAACTGCTTTTGCTGCACCCTATAGGTTTTGTGTTGTCGTGTTTTCATTGTCATTTGTTTCTAGGTATTTTTTGATTTCCTTTTTGATTTCTACAGTGATCTCTTGGTTATTTAGTAGTGTATCGTTTAGCCTTCATGTGTTTAGCCTCCATATTTTTTGCAGATTTTTTCCTGTAATTGATATCTAGTCTCATAGTGTTGTGGTTGGAAAAGATACCTGATACAATTTCAATTTTCTTAAATTTACCAAGGCTTGATTTGTGACCCAAGATATGACCTATCCTGGAGAATGTTCCATGAGCACTTGAGAAAAATGTGTATTCTGTTGTTTTTGGATGGAATGTCCTATAAATATCAATTAAGTCCATCTTGTTTAATGTAGCATTTAAAGCTTGTGTTTCCTTATTTATTTTCATTTTGGATGATCTGTCCATTGGTGAAAGTGGGGTGTTAAAGTCCCCTACTATGATTGTGTTATTGTCAATTTCCCCTTTTATTGCTGTTAGCATTTGCCTTATGTATTGAGGTGCTCCTATGTTGGGTGCATAAATATTTACAATCTTTATATCTTCTTCTTGGATTGATCCCTTGATCATTATGTAGTGTCCTTCTTTGTCTCTTGTAATAGTCTTTATGTTAAAGTCTATTTTGTCTGATTTGAGGATTGCGACTCCAGCTTTCTTTTGATTTCCATTTACATGGAATAGCTTTTTCCATCCCCTTACTTTCAGTCTGTATGTGTCCCTAGGTCTGAAGTGGGTCTTTTGTAGACACCATATATACAGGTCTTGTTTTTGAATCCATTCAGCCAGTCTATGTCTTTTGGTTCAAGCATTTAATCCATTTACATTTAAGGTAAATATTGATATGTATGTTCTTATTACTATTTGCTTAATTGTTTTGGGTTTGTTATTGTAGGTCTTTCCCTTCTCTTTTGTTTCCTGCCTACAGAAGTCCCTTTAGCATTTGTTGTAAAGCTGGTTTGGTGGTGCTGAATTCTCTTAGCTTTTGCTTGCCTATAAAGGTTTTAATTTCTCCATTGAATCTGAATGAGATACTTGCTGGGTAGAGTAATCTTGGTTGTAGGTTTTTCTCTTTCCTCACTTTAAATATGTCCTGCCACTCCCTTCTGGCTTGCAGAGTTTCTGCTGAAAGATCAGCTGTTAACCTTATGGGGATTTCCTTGTATGTTATTTGTTGTTTTTCCCTTGCTGGTTTTAATATTTTTTCTTTTTATTTAATTTTTGATAGTTTGATTAATATGTGTCTTGGAGTGTTTCTCATTGTGTTTATCCTGTATGGGACTCTCTGTGCCTCCTGGACTTGATTGACTATTTCCTTTCCCATGTTAGGGAAGTTTTCAACTATAATCTCTTTAAATATTTTCTCAGTCCCTTTCTTTTTCTCTTCTTCTTCTGGGACCCCTATAATTTGAATGTTGTTGTGTCTAATGTTGTCCCAGAGGTCTCTAAGACTGTCCTCAATTCTTTTCATTCTTTTTTCTTTATTCTGCTCTTCAATAGCTATTTCTAATATTTTACGTTCTGGGTCACTTCTCTATTCCTCTGCTTTAGTTATTCTGCTATTGATTCCTTCTAGAGAATTTTCAATTTCATTTATAGTGTTGTTCATCATTGTTTGCTCTTTAGTTCTTCGAGGTCCTTGTTAAACGTTTCTTGTATTTTCCCCATTCTACTTTCAAGATTTTGAATCATCTTTACTATCATTACTCTGAATTCTTTTTCAGGTAGACTGCCCTTTTACTCTTCATTTGTTTGGTCTGGTGGGTTTTTATCTTGCTCCTTCATCTGCTGTGTGTTTCTCTGTCTCCTCATTTTGCTTAACGTACTGTGTTTGGGGTCTCCTTCTCGCAGGCTGCAGGTTCATAGTTCCCATTGTTTTTGTCTTCCCCCAGTGGCTAAGGTTTGTTCAGTGGGTTGTGTAGGCTTGCTGGTGGAGCAGACTGGTGCCTGTGTTCTGGTGGACGAGGCTGGATCTTGTCTTTCTGATGGGCAGGTCCGCATCTGGTGATGTGTTTTGGGGTGTCTGTGACCTTATGATTTTAGGCAGCCTCTCTGCTAATGGGTTGGGTTGTGTTCCTGTCTTGCTGGTTTTTTGGCCCAGGGTGTCCAGCACTGTATCTTGCTAGTCATTGAGTGGAGCTGGGTTTTAGCGTTGAGATGGAGATCTCTGGGAGAGCTTTTACCATCTGATATTACGTGGAGCAGGGAGGTCTCTGGTGGACCAATGTCCTGAACTTGGCTCTCCCACCATAGAGGCACAGGCCTGACACCCGGCTGGAGCACCAGGATCGTGTCAGCCACATGGCTTGTTTTCAGGTTTCACTTCACCACAAAACTTCATAAGTTCTGAAGACAGTGAGCTTCCTTCTTATCCTGGGCTGTTTAAAGGTACATTGTCATCAGTGCTGTCTTCTACATTTTAGTGAGTCCAACAGCTGGGCAGATGGGAACAATTTGGGATGGGGACCATCAAGAAATGATGCATCTCTTGGTGTCTACCTGTATTTTTCATTTTACTCATTCTGGTGGGTGAGTAATGTTATCTCAGTCTGGTCTTAGTTTGCACTAATTTAATTATCAATGATATTAAGCATGTTTTATCCTATTCATTGGTCATTTGGATGTCCTCCTATGTGAACTGTCTATTCAAATCATTTGCCTATTTTTCTCCTGAACTGTATGCTTTTTTCTTATTGATTTGAAGATGTTCTTAATATATTCTAGATAAAAGTCTTTTGTCAGATATCCATCTATCTATCTATCCATCTATCTATCTATCCATCTATCTATCATATATCTATATCTTTACCGTTGTGTCTTGGTTTTTTTGTTTGTTTGTTTTTTGCAGTACGTGGGCCTCTCACTGTTGTGGCCTCTCCCATTGTGGAGCACAGGCTCTGGACGTGCAGGCTTATTGGCCATGGCTCACGGGCCCAGCCACTCCATGGCATGTGGGATCCTCCCGGACCGGGGTTCAAACCCGTGTCCCCTGCCTTGGCAGGCGGACTCCCAACCACTGCACCACCAGGGAAGCCCTGTGTCTTGGTTTGGATTCTATTAATGGTGTTTTTGATCTCTGGACATTCTTAATTCTATGCAGTAAAACTTACATACTTAACTTAAATATTATCCAGTTAATCATTCATTCCTTTATGTAAACTTAATACTGTGTCCTGATGAATTTGTTTCCTCCAAAAGCAAACAAAAAATTCATTATGCTTTTTCTTAATCTTTTAACTTTAATAATTTGATCTACAATCCTTCTGAAATTTACTTTTCTGTATGGCATGAGGTAGTTGTTGCATTTCTACACAGTAACAATGAAGCATCTAAAAAAAACAAGGAAAAAATTCCATTCACAGTAGCATCAAAAACAATAAAATACTTAGGAATAAATTTAACCAAGGAGGTGAAAAATCCACACACTGAAAACTACAAAACTTTGGTGAAACAAATTGAAGAAGAAGCAAAAAATGGAAAGATACCCATGCTCACGGATTAGGAATTAATATCTTTAAAATGTTCATACTACCCAAAGGCATCTATAGATTCAATGCAATCCCTGTCAAAATTCCAGTGGCATTTTACACAATAACAGCAAAAACTTCTAAAATTTGTATAGAACCACAAAAGACCTCAAATATCCAAAGCAATCCTGAGAAAGAAGAATAATGCTGGAGGCATCACACTTCCTGATTTCAAACTATACTACAAAGCTATAGTAATCAAAAAGTATGGTACTGGCATTAAAAATAAACACACTGATCAACAGAACAGAATCAAAAGCCCTTAAGGAACACTAAGTGGAGAAAGGATAGTCTCTTCAATAAATGGTGCTGGGAAAACTGGATAACCATATTCAGAAGAATGAAATTGGACCCATATCTTACACCACTGACAAAAAACTAACTCAAAATGGTTGATTTAAACCTAAGACCTGAAACTGTAAAGTTCCTAGAAGAAAGCATAGGAAAAAAGCTCCATGACATTAGTCTTGTAATGATTTCATAGATATGACATCGAAAGCACAAGCACCAAAAAAACAAAAATTAATCAGTCAGACTACTTCAAGCTAAAAAGCTTCTGCACAGCAAAAGAAATGATCCACAAAGCGAAAAGACAACCCATGGAATGGGAGAAAGTATTTGCAAATTATATATCTGATAAAGATTTAATATTCAAAATATATAAAAAAACTCACACAATAGCAAAAAATAATCAATTAAAAATGGGCAGAGGAACTGAATATTCATTTTTCCAAAGAAGACATACAAATGACCAACAGTTACATGAAAATGTACTCAACATCACTAATCATCAGAGAAATGCAAATCAAAACACAAGACATATCACTACACATGTTAGAATGGCTTTCATCAAAAAGACAAGAGATAACAAGTACTATCAAGGATGTGGAGAAATTGGAACACTTATGCACTGCTGATGGGAATGTAAATTGGTATAGCCACTATGGAAAACAGTATGGATGTTGTTCAAAAAGTTAAAAACAGAACTACCATATTATCCAGCAATCCCACTTCTGGGTATATATCTAAAGGATATGAAAACAGATCCTTGAAGAGATATCTGCACTCCTGTGTTCAACACACCATTATTCATAATAGCCAAGATATGGAAACAACAATGTGAATGATGAATGAATAAAGATGTGATATATCTCTATCTATCATCTATCTATCGATCTATCTATCTATCTATCTATCTATCTATCTATCTATCTATCATCTATCTATATATCACATACACAATAGAACATTATTCAGCCATGAGAAAGAAGGATATACTGCCATTTGTGACAACATGGATGAAACTTGAGGGCATTATGATAACTGAAATAAGTCAGAAAAGAAAGACAAATACTGTATGATATCACTTATATGTGGATTCTAAAAAGGTAAACTTTTAAAATAAGATGAATAAGTTCTGGGGAACCTAATGTGCAGCACTGTGATTACAGTTAATAATACTGTATTATACACTTGAAAGTTGCTAGGAGCGTAGATTGTAAATGTTCTCACCATAAAAAAGAAATGGTAATTATGTGACGTGATGGAAGTGTTAGCTAACACTATGGCAGTAATCATTTTGCAATATATAAGTGTATCAAATCACCACATTGTACACCTTAAACTCACACAGAATTATGTGTCAATTATATCTTAATAAAGCTGGGGGAACAAATATCATTTTTTCACATGGTTATTCAATGGAACCAGTATCCCTTATTCTCCACTGCCCTGCAGTGTCATCTTTGTCATACATAAAGGGACCAGGTGAATGTGCGTCTGTTTCTGAATTCTCATCTATTTCTTTCGCCTATTATTTTGTCAGTACCATACCGTCTTCATTACTGCAGCTTGACAATAAGACATGGTAACTGGCACTGGAAATTCTCACTTTATTCTTCTACAAGATTTTCTTGACTATTTTTGGACCTTTGTATTTCTATATAAATTTTAGAATCAGCTAATCAATTTCCACCAGAAAAAAAACTCTTCTGGGGTTTTAGTTGGAATGCATTGAATCTATAGGTCACTTACAAGGGGGAGAATAGTTATACACTATTATATCTTCCAATTCATGAGCATATTATATCCATTCATTTATTTAGGTTTTTAATTTCTCTCAACAATGTTTTGTAGTTTCTAGGATACAGAATTTACATATTCTGTTAGATTTATATCTAGATAGTTTATGTTTTATGCTATTGTAAAAGTTATCTTTACCATTTCTATGTTATATTTTCTGTAGCTGGTATATAGCTATACAGTTGATTTTTGGTATATTGACCTGGTATTTAGTAATCTTGATGAATTCACTTATAAATTTTAGTAATTTGTTCACATTTTTTGGATTTACCACATACGTAATTATATTGTTTATAAATGACAGTTTATTTCTTCCTGTAATATTATTTTCATTTCATTTTTTCAGATATTTTTGCACAGACTGAAACCTCCAGACACTCTTGTCCCATTCCCAAACTCTGAGGAAAGCTTTCAATAAAATGGAAGATCCCAACTGTTCCCAGCTTACACAATTCTTTTCTTTTCATGAATCGTATTTTATTTTTCTTTATCTATTGATATGATTGTATGTGTTTTCTCCCTTTTTTCCATTAAGGTCAATTATATTGATTTATTTTTGTTGCTAAAACACCATTACAATTCATGGAATAAAACTGACTCATTTTAACACACTGCACTTTTTGGTGCAGGATTTTTTTTCATCTGTGTTCATGTAAAAAAATTCGTGTGATTTTAATTTTTTTTAATATTTCCAGATTTTCTGGAATTATACAGCTCTCATAAAAAGAATGGGAAGTTTTTCTGTAGAATTGGTGTTGTTTCTTCATAAATATTTGGAAGAAGTCACTGGTGAAATCAACTTGACAGGATTTTTTTGTGTAAAATTTTCAATAATCAGTTCCATTATTAAAATAGACACAGAATTATTTAATTTTCGATTACTTTTCCTGATGTCTTTGGCAAATTTTGTTTTTTAAGGTATCTATTCCTTTCATCTAAACTGTCAAATGTATTTGTGTAAAGTCATTCAAAACATCCTTTATTATCTTTCTAATATTGATAGAACCTATAATGACATCTCACTTTTGTTCCTGATTTTTGTAAAATTTATTTTCTCTCTCTCTTTTTTTTTTAAAAAAACTTGGTCAGGCCTGTCTCCTATCTCCAAGTAATAATCAATTTTATTATTCAAAAACAAAAGACAACTTTGCATTTTGTTGAATTTTTCTGTTGTGTGTTTTCTTTCTATTTCATCTTTTTCTACTTTTATTTTTATTTCATTCAAACTAGTATTCTGTGTTTAATATGCTGTTCCTTTTTCTAGCTTTTTGAGATGGAAACTTTGATATTGATTATTAGCCCTTTCTTTTCCAATATAAGATGTTAAAACTATAAATTGTCTCTAGAGAACATTGCTGTAACTAAGATTTCATGTGCTGTATTATTATTTAGTTCCTAAGATTTTCTGATTTCCACTGTGGTTTTGTCTTTCAATCATGCAAACTAAATTGCTTAATTTCCAAAAGTTGGAGATTCTCTAGTTATCTCTGTTATTACTTTATGGCTTAATTCAGCAGTGGCCAGAAGCCTATACTCTGTATTATTCAATTATTTGAAACTTTTTTTTGGAATTCTTTTTATTTTTATGGAACTTGCCAAGTTTAGATTTTGGTGCATATTCAATATGCATTTAAAGATAATGTATATTCTATCATGATTGTATGCACTGTTCAATTTATGCCAATAAATAATTTCCTGTGTTGTTCAGATCTATATTCTTACAATGTTTTTGTCTGTTTGTTCTATCAGCTATGAATAATGGTGAGTTAAACTCTCTCATATGCTTTGGACTTGTTTGCTTCTCTTTTTACTTGTGTCAACTTTTGCTTATATCTATCTATCATAATATATATTTGCTATGTTAATAGGTGTATACAAATTTACAATTGTATATTCTGTTGTTGCTTTGACCTACTATTAGTATGAAATAGTTCTTTTTTCTGTACAAATTCTTCTACTCTTAAAACCGAGTTTGTCTTATATTAATGTAATACCCAACTTCCTTTTGAATACATTCTTATATATCTTTTCATATCCTTTTACAGTCACTCTTTTTGTGCCCTTATACTTAAGACATATTTCTAATAAGTAGCATAGTTAAGTTTTATTTTCTGTCTTTTAGTCAGAATATTTAATGCCTTTTTATTTAGTAGAGTTACTGAGGGGGTTGATAGGTATTATATAATTTGTTTTCTATATAACCCATCTGTTTTATACTTTTATGTCCTTTCTTAACTTCTTCGGGGTTAATTATATTTTGCCATTCTGTTTCCCTACTATTTGTTAGTTCTATGTTCTTTTTTCTTCTGTGATTGCCATAGTTACTAAAATATGCATCCTTGTCTATAAATTATTGCTTTTTCATTGCTGCGATCTTGGAATGGTTTGCCTCAATTTATTCCCTTCTCCCCTTTTGTGTTATCTTCTTCTCTGCTTTATTAAGGTATAGTTGAGGTAAAAATAAAATTTTAAGATTTTTAAAGTGTGTAATGTTATGATTTATGTATACATTATGAAAATATTATCCTCATTGAGATAATTTTTATTATTATTATGCACTTAATTATATAACATTGTAAAGTGCTCAAGACATTAGTATTGTTACTTAATATTAATATTCATTTATATTTACTCATATACTTACTACCTTTTCCTTTCTTTTTTTTTTTTTTTTTCCTCTCACTGTTGTGGCCTCTTCTGCTGCGGAGCACAGGCTCCGGACACGCAGGCTCAGCGGCCATGGCTCACGGGCCCAGCTGCTCCGTGGCATGTGGGATATTCCCGGACCGGGGCACAAACCCATGTCCCCTGCATTGGCAGGCGGACTCTCAACCACTGCGCCACCAGGGAAGCCCTATATATATGTTTTGTCCAATCAACATTTTAGTACATATACTATTTTAAATGGCTTGCAAAAGTATTTGGAACATCATGGATATAATAAACATATTAAAATCAAACAGAAATTAAAAAGCTTAGAGAAAATAAAATCAGAGATAAGGTTAGTACACAAAACACGCATGGGTTTTGCAGGGTTTTGGGAAAAGCCTGCCTGTTTTTTGAGCTTCTCACAAGCCAAAGAGTAAAGAAGCAGTCAGTTATGAGACCAGTGTCTGAAAGATAAAAAGTATACCAGTTGATTAGAAGCAATATGATTTGTCCTGTGATCTGAGAGAAACTTCTGCCTTAGGTAAGTTCCCTCCCACCTAGATGCAATAACTAAAAAAAATAATAAAAAATTTTTTGAGCAGTAAACTGCTTTTTCAAAAGAAGTTGTATACAAATCCCTGCTATTTGAAAAAATAAACTAGATTAAATGGGCCTGCTTAGATATAAGGAACTCAAAAAGATTTTCTTGGCAAAGAGAAGTCTTAGAATGAGCAAAAAGTACAAAGCAGTGGAAAGAACATCAGCTTTCAGGTTAGGCAGACTAACCTGAACAGACACTATTTCAATCATTTAGATCCTGAGATTGAACAAACTACTCACCTCTTTGAATCTGTTTCCTCAGCTTTGAAATATAGTAATCTTTCCTTACAGGGTTGTGAAGCTTAAATAAATGAGAAAAAGTATGTAAAGTACCGGGTATACAGAATGTGCTACAAAAATATTGATTTCCTTCCTTCTCTGCTTCATATTTCTAACATCTTAAACTGATTTTTTTACTATAACAGATTTATATATTAATTACTTTATAGAAAGAGCTTTTTGTAGGCTAGGGCCTATTAACTAATTAAAACTAAGCTCCTGTTACTTGTTTTAGGTGTTCTGGTAGGCACTGCACTAGGTGATGATATATGCTTATGATTGTAAATCTTCCTTTGTGTTTGTGATTATATTCGCTCTTTCATACATAATGTAAAGAGCTTGCATCTTCCCTTTTTATTGACTTGCGTTTTCTGCAGTTTGTCTCTTTTAATGGTCTTTTGCAGAGCCAGCATTTACATTTATTTACCATTCTGCTGTTTTTTCTCATTTATAAATTATTAACCTGCAATTTTATCTTTATTAATTTTTCCCTGCTTTTCTTCTACTCATTTTAAAGAATTATTTCTAACTTCTTCACTTGAGTGATTAATTCATTTTCATTCTTTCTTGTTTAATATAAGATCATTTAAGCATTCAATTTTTTTCTGAGTGTAAATTTGGCAGCATCCCACCAGTTTTAAACCTGCTGTAACTATAGTTTTGATTTCATTGTGTATCTGAGTAAAGAGAATATTTTCTTCTAGATTGGCCAAATCTATTGGTTGCCCCAACATCCCAATATCTGTTATCCCCTTCTTATGTGGCGATATGTTTTTTAGCTGAGCACGTGGTCACCATCCTGAAGACTACTACTTCCTAGTTGCTCTTGAAGCTAGGTGTTGCCATGTAATAGTTCCACAAGGAGACCTGAGTGAAAGTGATGGAATGATGAAGTGATATAAATGCTTACTCTGAAAATGAAAGAGTGTGCTCCCTTCTTCTCAATACCTGAAATGCAGACATGAAGGAGAGAGGTGCTGAAGCAGCTAACTTAGACCACGATGTGGAAGCAAAAGGTTGAGGTGTGTAGAATAAGAAAGTAGAAGATGCCTGGGTCACTGATACCAGGAGCTGCCCTATCCACCCTGATGGTTTATGATAGAATTCTTTGTGTGACAAAAATAAACTTCTAACTCATTTAAGAGCTGTTATTTTGAGGCTCTGTATCAGCAGCTATAATTATAGCATAACTAATACAGTTAATAATTTTTAGTTTCTTTGCATTGTTAACAAGGAATATAGAAAGCATAATTTCTGCCCAGAATATGTTGAGATATTTTTGGTTGCCTAATAAAATGATCACGTTTTGTAAACATTTTCTGTATTTTGTTAGTTTTCAAAGCTATGTAACTGTGTGTGTGTGTAAGTTTCGCATTATGTTTATATTTTATTCAACTACTTAATCATATTAACACTTTCCATATATGCTCTATAAAATACTACTTCTGTGGAATATTAATAGGTTCACCTCAAAATACAAAAGTTTAATAGTCCCTATATGCCCTGCTTCCTGTCTTTATTGTAGTGGTTAATAACACAGACTCTAAACTAGATTGTTTGAATCCTAGCTCCCCCAGTTGACAGGCTGTGTGAATTTTCACAAGTTATTTAACCTCACTTTCCATGTCATTGAAAGAGGAAAAATAACAGTACAGTACTTATAGGACTGTTCTGAGGACTGTAAGATGAATATATATTATACTGAACACTTATTGTCTGGCAGAGAGTAAGTATTTTTAAAAACAGTTAGGTATTGATACATTGCATATATAAGGCTCTGAGAAGTAATGAAGTAGTGGGATCTGCTTAATATTGCTTATTCTATCAGTTCCCAAACTTGAGTATTGGACACTTAGGTCTTAGCCAGTTGGGGAAAAAATGTATTCCATGGAATACTGGTTTTGGAAATATTGAACTAGATTATTGAGATCCACTGCATAATGGGAATTCTTCACCTTAACATAGGGCACATGTGTGCAGTTTGGGAGGTCTGTGAACCTTTTAAAATTGATAAGAGTTTTAGGTGTATATGCATGTGTACCTGTTTCTGGAGAAAAGATCCATGGAGTTTATCTTATTCTCAAATTTCTCCATAATGCATTTTATGTTTAATTAAAACATCAGAGACTAAAATAGCAAAAGTCATTTTCTACTGTTTTATTGTTCTTCTCTTTCTTATTTGATTCAAACTTATCCTCTACATCATCATTAAGCTTTTTGAGATATCAATGGATTGTTATTCTTTTAATATAATTTTTAATTTCTTTACAATTCTTTCTTATTTTAAGTCATTCCTTTACCATTTCACTTGAACATTGCCTCTCTAATGACTTTCTTCTATTGTTTTGTAAAAAACAATGATTTCTTGCATACTTTTTTGAACACTGATTGTTTTCTAATATTTCCTTTTGGTTCCTGCAGCAAATCATTTTCAGAAAAAAGCCCTTTCACCAGGGCAAGCAGATGCTTCTTTTCCATTGTCTTGTATTGTTATTTAAGATATTCAGGTATGGCCTTTATTTTTTTGGTTTTTCTCATTATTAAACAGATGATATCTAATCCCACTTCAAATGAATTGGTTTAGGTGGTGAATAAACTTCCTTATTCCAACACATTTTCCAACAATGATTCTCAATAATCTTTTCAGATATAAAGCTGATGGGGAGTATTTTATATATATATATATTTATTTATTTATTTATATATATTTATACATATATATATACACACACACATACATATACTCCATACATTTCACATGAAATGTGAATTTCTATCAGATTTTGCCTATTATCCCTTCTTCATTAGAGAGAACCTTTCCATACCCCAAATTGATGCTCTGCTACTTCAAAATAATGCAAATATCTTTGCATAAAATATATTTGAAGTAACTCAGTTTATTAGGTTGGCATTGCTCTGACACACACACTGGAAAATTACATTATAAGAAAGACAATTTTATTTTTTTAATAGATCTTTATTGGAGTATAATTACTTCACAGTACTGTGTTAGTTTCTGTTGCACAACAAAGCAAATCAGCCATTTGCAGACATATGTCCCCATATCCCTTCCCTCTTGAGTCTCACTCTCATTCTCTCTATCCCACCCCTCTAGGTCATCACAGAACACTGAACCAATCTCCATGTGCTATGCTGCTGCTTCCCACCAGCCAACTATTTTACATTTGTTAGTATACATATGTTGATGCTACTCTCCCTTCACCCCAGCTTCACCCTCCCACTCCATGTCCTCAAGTCCATTTTCTATGTCTGTCTCTTTATTCCTGCCCTGCAACTAGGTTCATCAGTACCTTTTTTTTTTTTTTAGATTCCATATATATGTGTTAGCATACCATATTTGTTTTTCTCTTTCTGACTTACTTCACCCTATATGACAGACTCTAGGTCCATCCCCCTCACTACAAATAACTCAATGTTGTTTCTTTTTATGGCTGGGTAATATTCAATTGTATATATGTGCCACATCTTCTTTATCCATTCATCTGTTGATGGACACTTAGGTTGCTTCCATGTCCTGGCTATTGTAAATAGAGCTGCGATGAACATTGTGGTACATGACTCTTTCTGAATTATGGTTTTCTCAGGGTATATGCCCAGTAGTGGAATTGCTGGGTCTTATAGTAGTCCTATTTTTAGTTTTTTGTTTTGGTTTTTGTTCTTGTGGTGAAATGTCTATTTAGGTCTTCTGCCCATTTTTAAACTGGATTGTTTGTTTTTTGATATTGATCTCCATGAGCTGTTTGTATATTTTAGAGATTAATCATTTGTCTGTTGTTTCATTTGCAAGTATTTTCTTCCATTCTGAGGGTTGTCTTTTTGTCTTGTTTATAGTTTCCTTTGCTGTGCAAAAGCTTTTAAGTTTTATTAGGTCCCATTTGTTTATTTTTGTTTTTATTTCCATTACTTTAGGAGGTGGGTCAAAAAAGACCTTGCTGTAGTTTATGTCAAAGATTGTTTTTCCTATGTTTTCCTCTAAAAGTTTTATAGTGTCTGGTCTTACGTATAAGTCTTTAATCCATTTGGATTTTATTTTTGTGTATAGTGTTAGGGAGTGTTCTAATTTCATTCTTTTATATGTAGCTGTCCAATTTTCCCAGCACCACTTATTGAAGAGACTGTCTTTTCTCCATTGTATGTTCTTGCCTCCTTTGCTGTAAATTAGGTGCCCATATGTGCGTGGGTTTATCTCTGGGCATTCTATCCTGTACCATTGATCTATATTTCTGTTTTTGTGCCTGTACCATACTGTCTTGATTACTGTAGCTTTGTGGTTTAGTTTGAAGTCAGGGAGCCTGATTCCTCCAGCTCCGTTTTTCTTTCTCAAGATTGCTTTGGCTCTTCGGGGTCTTTTGTGTGTCCATATGAATTGTGAAATTTTTTGTTCTAATTCTGTGAAGAATGCCATTTGTAGTTTGATAGGGATTGCACTGAATATGTAGATTGCTTTGGGTAGTATAGTCATTTTCACAATATTGAATCTTCCAATACAAGAACATGGTATATTTCTCCATCTGTTTATGTCATCTTTGATTTCTTTCATCAGTGTTTTATAGTTTTCTGAGTACAAGTCTTTTGCCTCCTTAGGCAGGTTTATTCCTAGGTATTTTATTTATTCTTTTTGTTGCAATGGTAAATGGGAGTGTTTTCTTAATTTCTCTCTCTGATTTTTCATTGTTGGTGTATAGGAATATCAGAGATTTCTGTGCATTGATTTTGTATCCTGCAACCTTGCCAAATTCATTGATTAGTTCTAGTAGTTTTCTGGTGGCATCTTTAGGACTTTCTATGTATAGTATCATGTCATTGGCAAACAGTGACAGTTTTACTTCTTCTTTTCCAATTTGTATTTCTTTTTCTTCTCTGATTGCTGTGGCTAGGACTTCCAAAACTATGTTGAATAAGAGTTGCGAGAGTGGACGTCCTTGTCTTGTTCCTCATCTTAGTGGAAATGCTTTCAGTTTTTCACCATTGAGTATGATGCTTGCTGTGGGTTTTTCATATATGGCCTTTATTATGTTGAGGTAGATTCCCTCTATTCCCACTTTCTGGAGAGCTTTTCTCATAAATCGGTGTTGAATTTTGTCAAAAGCTTTTTCTGCATCTATTGAGGTGAGCATATGGTTTTTATTCCTTAATTTATTAGTGTAGTGTATCATATTGATTGATTTGCATATATTGAAGAAACCTTGTATCCCTGGAATAAATCCCACTTGACCATGGTGTATGATCCTTTTAATGTGCTGTTGGATTCTGTTTGCTAGTATTTTGTTCGGGATTTTTGCATCTATGTTCATCAGTGATATTGGTCTATAATTTTCTTTTTTTGTGATATTTTTGCCTGGCTTTGGTATCAGGGTGATGGTGGCTTTGTAGAATGAATTTGGGAGTGTTTCTCCCTCTGCAATTTTTTGGAAGAGTTTGAGAAGGATCAGTGTTAGCTCTTTTCTAAATGTTTGATAGAATTCGCCTGTGAAGCCATCTGGTCCTGGAGTTCTGTTTGTTGGAAGATTTTAAATTATGGTTTCAATTTCATCACTTGTGATAGGTCTGTTTATATTTTCTAATTCTTCCTGGTTTAGTCTTAGAAAATTGTACCTTTCCAAGAATTTCAGAAAGACAATAAATATGGATGTAAAAATGTGTAACAAATAGTAGTTACTAACATTTTTATTTTGTTTATTTGTCCTAACAACTATTTGCTTGCACACTATTTTTATTTCATCTCTGCAACATCATCTACCTCTTGCTTCCATTCATTCTGTTATTGTCCTAGTTCAGATTCTTAATCCCTATCACCTGGATTATTATAGTAACTTCCTTACTTGTCTCCACACCTTCACTTTATTCTTTTCATTACCCACTACCAGAGTTTTCATCTTAAACCAACATCTCATCATGTTACACCAGGATTTGAGTCTTGAAAGACTTTGAACAGTTTTACAGGTCTATTTAACACAATTAATACCTCTTATCCCAACATTTGAAATTCTCCATTACTACAGTCAACTTACTTTTTTAAGGCTTTTACACCACCGTACACCCTGTATGTATGCTCATTCAGGGCAACTCCACAATCTTGCTCCATCTTTCTTACGTTAGTACCTTTGCTATACTGTTCCCTCTACATGAAAACTTAGTGTATTAAAATCCCATTTCCTCTTCCCCTATTTTAAGCTCTCCACCTTTTGTGCTCGCATGTTACTTGGTTTTAACACTTATCACATTTCACCTTCTATCATAGCTGAATATAGCACTTATTATTTGTACACATATTTGGAACATAGCAGATGATACCAGATCTTATCTTCTTTCTATAGGTGTCTCTTAGATTTCTAATAAGATTGGAAAATTTAAGATTCTTAACTATGTCTAACGATTCTCTGTCGTCTCATCATCTAACATAGTATTGTACATACATAAGTGTTAGCTTATTAATACATACTTAATGATGGTATCAGATACATTTAGTGATAGACTTGAGTAAAGCCTGAAATCCCTTCTTCTGGATGCAAGCCTCATTTGGAAATATCTGAATTTGTTTCTCTTCTATTTAGCAGCATCTTTTAAACTGAAATTAAATTACACACATCAAAATGTGTGGATTTTCTGCATCTGTGATTCTGTAATTTTCTTGTCCAATGAGTAATAAAAGTATTTTTCACACTTTTGGTTAGTTCATGGCTATCTTTACTTCTATTCCTGTTCATCTTTGTCCCTCTTTCTCCTCACCCAACTCCAAGCTTGCTGTAAGCATTGCTTCTCCTATTCAGTGAAAGAACTTCTTTAATGTATATACCAATAATACCAATTTTGAATATTTAAGGACTTTTTCTCATCTAATACATACACAACTTAGGACACTAAAATTCTCAGCCACAAGAAGTATCATTTATTTTTCCATTTACTGTAAAACAAACAGAACACTAACCCAAGTACATACCTACTCACACACACAGAGGCAACTCACTCTACCATAATTTCTTATGCTGCCCAGAAAATTCTTATTTTCAGTTTGAGTGGATATAGCTTAAGATATACACCTCTAAACATTTCATTTAATATCTAGACACTTGTACTCTTTCTTTCATTGCTCGGGTTTATATTTTAAAAATTCATGTTCAAGAGGCATTATTGAAAAGATCAAAGCATTTGATACACAAAAAATTGCTTTTAATATTTTCCAGAAATCAGTTATTTGTACACTAGAAATATAAATATTGAGTCAAAATTTGCAAATGACAAATTTGCTTCATAAAATCACCAAAAATGGCATCAACATTCATATCTCTTTACTGTGTCTAATCTGTACAATAGAAAAATAAAACACAATTTTTATTAAATTCAAATAAGCAGCAGAAGATTCATAATTAGTGGACATATTTGCATTTAGCATTCATTTTGAAAATATTTATTGAGCACCTACCATTTGCCAAGCACTTTCCAGTAGAGGATGAGTGTTTCCTTAGCAAAAGGTACCAACAATTTCAGTTTAATTTAATTTTTTTCAATTTTATTTTATTTATTTATTTTTTCACAGCAGGTTCTTATTAGTTATCTATTTTGTACATATTAGTGTATATATGTCAATCCCAATCTCCCAGTTCATCCCACCACTACCACCACCCACCCCGCAAATTTCAGTTTAATTTTAAAGGGAATACTTTAGTGGGAAAATGTAATCAATAATTTGTCTCTCAACCTCAGAACAATTAAGTTGTCCCTGTTTCCAAATACCCAATTGGAGAGTTTCCAACTTGCCTACATCTCTATTGTAGTATGAATAATGTTTCTAACTCACTAATTTTGCTGCTAATCAAACACTAAAAAGAGATTCTTTATACTTTCAGATATGCTTTGAAAAAAAGCCTTCCAACATATGCACAAGGGAATTATAAGTTCATTAGTATACAGTTTTTCAAATTGTAGATTCATGGTTCATTATGTTACCTTAGAGATAAAAATACAATTTTACACTTATATGACAGTAAAAAGAATTAGAATTAACAGCTGATTATGAGTTTTAATCTTTGAAGTTAATCTACAGGCAACTCTAATTTAAATATCTCAAATCAAAAGCTACCTTTAATATTTTATCCCAAACAATACTTAAAACCTAAATTAGATCCATTTAGAGGAGTGCCTTCCAAAACCATGCAGTATCTCCAGATTTTAAAAGAATTTCCATATTTTATAGTATAGGTCCTAATGTAGACAAATCTAAAAATATATGCAGATTTTGCATTTTAGCAACATTTGCTATGCTTCTCATTCGACTCATTCTTTATTCATTTAAAGTTTGTGGCTACATATTTCAATGGGAAATGGATTATCTGTAATCCAGTGATACAACATAACACTCTAAATCACAGAAGCACATATCACATAAATTCTGGCCAAGGAAATGTCTCAAGTTGTTATTACATGTCACTAAAGCCTAAATTAGCTCCAAGACCAATCCAGGAAATTTAGCTAAATACTAAGCCCTCTAAAAAGCTTTACCTAACTTGGAAAGGCTTCCACCAAATTCTAAAAAGTTGTATAGAATAGAATATTCAGGTTGTGTGTTAGAAGAAATCCTAACACAGCTCATCGTCCTAGGAATATAAATTGGACAGACCTTATGGACCTTCCTTTCTAGCACTAACTCTAGCCATAACTGGGTATTGAACACGAGGCCTGCCCTTTGAAGAGTATTTGTGCATAAATAAATCTTTGGTTACAAATTTTATAAAGGTAATACATTTTAACAAGATATTTTTCTCAGTTCTTGTGATACTCCCTATGCAATTACAAATAATAATATGAAGTATAGGTATATGTTCATAGAGGATACCTTTAAGATGTTCTAAGAGATACTTTGGACTAAGCTGAGAGATAGGGAGAACATTTTTCGTTTTATTTTTCATCCTGACTCAGTTATTCCTTTAGAGTCTGCCTGAATTTCTTTGTCTTGAACATCTTTTTTCATTACAGGAAGACACATTCATATTTATTTAGTGACATTTAAATGTGTAAGAAAATGCTCTGCTGTTTAACATTTGTCAAAATATGAAAAATCATGTCCAGCATAAGAGACCGAAAGAAAAATACATATATACATGTACAAGCACTATAAAGTTTCTAAGGAAAGTCAACATAAACAAAATTGCTTGAGGATGACAAAGGTTATGGTTGCAAAAAGTATACATCTCTTTAGTTACGGTATCATGGAACAGCCCAGGATGATCATTAAAGTTACATGACCAAAGAATTAACTTTTTGATCAAGAAGATATGGTAGTCTTTCTAATTTGTTGTTATTATGACATTATATGAAAGTATTTGACTAAATAGCAAAAGTACTTATTACTATTTATTGCAATTATTTTATACTTCTGTTTTAAAAAATCTCTTTTGAATACTAGAGAAAGTTTCTGAAAACACTGGATGTCAGTAAGATTTTTCATGATTTTGTTAAACCTCTCCCTCTTCTACTCTGTCCTCAGAATTGCTGCCAAATTCATAAGTCTAAAACATGGCCTAATCATGTAATTTCCTTGTTAAGTTACCTTTGGGTAATTCCTTTAAAATCCTCTTAACCCATCCAGTGTGAATCTAAACCAAGTCTTTAAGTACCCTTCTAAGATGGCAGCTTCCCCCAGGCCACTGTGCCTCATTTAGCATGTCACACCTCATTCAGAATGTCTGTCTTGTTCTTCTACACCTGGCTCACTCCAACTCTTTCCTTCCTATCAGTTCCGGGTACCTTGCACCTTTCTTGAATTGCTCAGGCAGGTCCAAATTTCTCCCTTGCCTGAATTACTGCAATAATTGAAAATTATACCTTGAAGTACTATATGTGATGATACAGACAACACTCAGTAGACTAATGCCTTCCAAAAGTTCATTTATAAGCTACTTATTAGAAGATGAAAACTTATTCACTCACAAAAATGCTAAATATAATTAATATTCCATGCTATATTTTGGATAATCTAAAATGTAGCTAAAATATATTACTAATAAAAAATGTAGTTTCTAAAACTTTCAGTGAAAAGATGTACAGTATACTCAAGACTGGAAGCTCAAGACCTGGAAGTCAATTATATGAGGTATTTAAAATATCCAAATTCATAGAATCAGAGTGGAAAGGCGGTAGCCAGTGGCTGGGGGGAGAGGGTAGAGGAGTTACTAACCAGTAGGCATAAAGTTTTAGTTAAGCAATATGAACAAGTTCCAGAGATCTGCTGTACAACGTCATACCTATAGTCAACAATATGGTATTCTACACTTAACAACTGTTAAGGGAGTACATCTCAGGTTAAGTGTTCTTACCTCAATAAAATAAAATTTAAATAAAATAAGACAAAATAAAATAAAATAAACCTGGAAGTCAAACATGCATCACTCCATCATCTATTCTTTGTACCTCCTTGGCAAACTATGCAGTGTCAGATATTCTGTAAGTGCTTTTTCTGGTCATTCATTGCCAAAACTTACTGGCTTGAAACAACTGTTTTATTTGCTTACACGTTTGTAGTCTGGGCTGGGCTCAGCTTCTGATTCTTCTGATGGTCCTATTGCTGGTCACTTTTGTAGGTAAATTCAGCGGGCAAGTCAGCTGTGGGCAACAGGGAGGTTGAGAGGGCTAGGCATCTATCTCTCTGAGGGCTAGGCATCTCTCTTTCATGTAGTCTCAGGGCCTCTCACTCTCCTCGCTGCTCCTTATGGCCTTTCCAAAAGCATAGCTGAATTTCTTGTCTAGAGGGTCAAGGCTCCTATGAGTGCAAAAGTGGAAGCTGCCAGACTTTTTAAGGCTTAGGCCTGGAACTAGCACAGTCACCTTAGACCTATTCTTTTAGTTAAGCACATTGTTAGTCCAGTCCAGATTCACAGGGAAAGGACTGCACAAGTGGACAAATACCAGGTGACTAATTCATCCGGGACCACCAATGGAATAGACTACCACATGGCTTAACCACTACTTATTGCCTTGGCTGCTTGATAATACAGAACAATATATTCCAGGTTCTAATCACTAGGGAAAAAATGACTTCAGCATTTTGGTAACATGGAAAATTCAAGTATATGGAAAGTAAATGCTTTAGTGTATACAGAATGTACCTTGGTTATACTTTTGACAAAGTCCTACTTTAACCACAACTTAAGCTATAATTCTTACCTATGGGTGTTATTGAGAAGTTTTCACTTTTTTCTATTCTTTTTTCTATTTCTTTTTTCATGATTTATAATGTTGAATACATTTGTGAAATACTAAGCTTTCTGAAACAACAAACCACACAGTGTGAGTAAACTTGCAAAGTACTGGCTTTTTTTTTCTCCTCCCCAAATATTTGGTGTGAAATTTGCTTCCATTTCATAATGTGTAGTTTTCTCAGAAACCAATTTACTAGAATTACATAGTAAAAAAACAACAAATCAAAGTATCCCAAATAATGAGTTTGCCAGGTTAATATTTAAAGATACCACCATTACTTGTAACATTTTAACCACATGCAAATATTAGTCCTAACAGCTTATAATGAATAACTTCAGAGTAAAGTGGACCTCCCTCTTCAAATTCCACCCTCTCCATATCTTTATGGGGGAAAAAAGGTATGCTAGTTAGCATCTCCTGATTGCAAAACCTGACACTCACTTAGGTAATCTACATAATGTTAGGTGGTCAGGATGAAGATACAAAATATAAATAAGGAAAACAAGATTCTCAAGTGACCCAGGGGTCGTTATGTCATGACATCCCAGAGATGACATGACTCAAGACAGCTCTAGGAAGATCATATCACCTCTCAGTCCCAGGAAGTTGTCCTTAACCACTATTTTCTTTCCATCACTTGCAAATTTTGAATTCTACCCCTCACTTTTTTCTACCTTTTGGTTTCTGCTGACTCATACGTCTGGCTGTTATTTTCATCTGGGACGCTCAATGACATTTGAGATAGGGCTTTTCTTGATTGTGCAAGACTCTTTCACGCACTGCACAATATTGACTGGGCCTCAGACAATAAATGCCTGTAGCACACAGGTCGTTGTTAAACCAAAAGTATCCCAACGCTTCTCCAAGCTTCCCTAGAGGGTGAAATGTCTCCTCCCCACTCAGGGAAGAACGACACGGGTAATAGGAACTTTCTGCCTCCTCTCTGGCTAACAAATGGCTAGCTGTCATAGTTTGTAACAGGTAGGAGTTTTTCCACAAATGTTGGTTGCAATTCATATCATATTTATTCGATTGAATAAAAATAAAGAGACCATAGTCTTAACACGTAATCCAACAATAATGCTTCTAGGTATTTGCCAAATTGATTTGAAAACTGCGCTCATACAAAAATCTGCACATGAAGCACAAGAAAATATGCTCAGCATCATTAGTCATTAGAGAAATGGAAATCAAAACTCTAGTAAGATACTGCTTCATACCCCTTAGATGGCTATAATAAAAATAATGGACAATGACAAGTATTGGTGAGGATGGAGAGAAATTGAAACTTTCATACATTGCTGGTGGGAATTTAAAATAGTAAAACTGCTTTGGAAAACAGTTTGGCAGTTCCACAAAGAGTAAAACATAGAGTTAGCATATGACTCAGCAATTCAACTCCTAGGTATAGACCCAAGAGAAATGAAAACATATGCTCATATAAAGATTGTACATAAATATTTATAGCAGTATTATTCTTTTTTTAAAATTTTATTTATTTTATTTATTTATGTTTGCGGTACACGGGCCTCTCACTGCTGTGGCCCCTCCCGCCGCGGAGCACAGGCCCCGGACGCGCAGGCCCAGCAGCCATGGCTCACGAGCCCAGCCGCTCCGCGGCATGTGGGATCCTCCAGGACCGGGGCACGAACTCGCATCCCCTGCATCGGTAGGCTGACTCCCAACCACTGCGCCACCAGGGAAGCCCGAGCAGTATTATTCTTAATAGCCAAAAAGTACAAACAACCCAAACGTCCATCAACTAAAGAAAGGATAAACAAAGTATTCTATATCCATAAAATGGACTATTATTCAGACATAAAGAGCAATTAGTGTTGTTACATGGTACAACATGGATGAACTTTGAAAACATTATGATAAGTTAAAGAAGTCAGAAACAAAACACAACATACTGTATGATTCCATTTATATGAAATGTCCCCAGATAGACAAAGCCATAGAGACAAAAAGTAGATTAGTGATTGCCAGGGACTGGGGGCAAGGGACACTGTGGAGTAACTTCTAATGGATACAAGTTTTCATTTTGGGATGCTGAGATTATTCTGGAATTAGACAGTGGTGATGATTATATAACATTGTAAATGTACTAAAAATACTTAACTGTACATCTTTAAAGGATGAATTTTATGGTATGTAAATTATGTCAAAATTGTTTTAAAAATAAGATAAAGCTAAAAATCAATATTACATATGCATGTTTACAGAAACTTTATTCATAGTCACTAAAAGTTGGAAGCAACCAAGATGTCTTTCTTTTTGTTAAACAAACTGTGGTATATCCAAATAACAGAATACTAGTCAGTGATAAAAGTAATGAGCTAGCAAGGCATACAAAGATATGCATGAATCTTAAATGCATATTACTAAGTGAAAGACGTCAGTCTGAAAAAGCTACATACTGTGTGAGTCCATCTAAACGAAATTCTGGAAAAGGTAAAACTGTAGAATAGGTAAACAGATTGGTAGTTGCCAAGGGTTCCAGAAGAGGGAAGGTTTGAATAGATGAAATAAAGGAGATATTTTAGGATAATTAAACTATTCTGCCTGATGCTAATAGAGAATATATGACATAATGCATTTGTCAATCAATACCCATAGAACTTCAGAACACCAATAGCAAACCTTAATGTATGCAAATTAAAAAGAAATTATTTAGGAAATCAAGAGATCCCAAGATAGAATGCAGACTGTGACAAAAGAATCTAACTGTATTATAAATGCACTAAATAACCTCACTGAAGGAAGTGGGGGAACAGGTGTTAACCAAAGCAACTTTGGAAATTAGCCGAGTCTGTAAAACTAGGCAAAAGTAACTACAAAAGCAATGTATTGTTGCTTCCCACTGGATCATGGGTTAACAGTTCTGGTACTGCTATACATGTGCACTGAAACTGAACAATTAAGTAAATGGATGGTGGATGGTGGATGGTGGATGGTGGGAGTCAGTTCTCTCACCGTTGGAATAAGAGGTTACAGAAAAGCAAGGGGAGAAGGTTAGATGATCTACGCAGTAATGGATTAGAGTTGAAGACATCAGTATGAACCTCACATTTAGTTTAATATAGTCACAGATGGATACATAGGAAATATTTATAGATATTTATCTACACGAGGGTGCGTATACATACACATATTTCCTTGCTCTGTCTGCTGAGAAGGCCTAGAAGCAATGACACTCCAGTAGTAGTAAGCATACCTAGTGCCCAGATCTTGGTTTCTAATACCATTCTCCAATAAAATGAACCAGGGCTCCTTGGAGAAATCGTTGCTTCCAGACTGTGCAGGAAATACACACGATGAGCCTGCAGCAAATTGTAGTGCCAGAAAGAAAGTGGTAACACACACACACACACACACACATACACACACTGTTATGAGCTGAATGTTTGTATCTCCTCCAAATTCATATGTTGAAGCCCCAGCCCCCAATTTGCAGATGGAGGCTTTGAGAGATAATTAGGTTTAGATGAAGGTGGGGCCCCCATGACGGCATTAAAATCAGAGCTTGTTCTTTCTTTCTCTCTCATTCTCTCTTTCTCTCTCTCTCCCCACCATGTGAGCATAAAATAAAAGGGCAATCATCTGCAAACCAGGAAGAGGGCCCTCACTGAGGAACTGAATGAGCTGGCATCTTGTTCTTGGATTTCCCAGCCTCCAGAACTGTAAGAAATAAATTCTTGTTGTTTAAGCAACCCAGTCTATGGTATTCTGTTATAGCAGCCTCCTGAGTCGACTAATACTCACACTCTCACACACACACACACACACACACAAATGGAATCTTAAAGCAACACAGAAGCCAACTTAAGGAGCTCTCAATGTTTAAAGCTGGAACAATTTGAGTAACAAAATAAAATGGTACTGTATTATAACCTAAAGTATTAAATAAATATCCACGAGTCTACACTAATATAAATTAATTATTGACTAAGTAAATACATGGGAGAGAATTTTAAAAGCTTCCATGCAGAAGAATTCCAGGTAATTTATATAGATTCTCAGTCTTCAAGGAAGGGGAGCATGACCCCCATCCTCTGTTCTTTCTGCCTATCCAAACCTACCTCTGTTTTGAAGCACAGATCAGACTCTATCTCCTTTACGTACTTCTCTACCTATTCACTCTTCCCCACCAACCACTGATTTTCTTTTTTCTAAACATTAAATATGAGCTTTTATAGTGACTTATAGTGACTTATAGTGACTTATAGTGACTTATCACTCCGTTCCCGCCCCCCGCCCCCCGCAAATACAGTATGGAAAAAGAGAGAGGGAAAAAGTGTAACTTCACAGTGGAGAAACCTGACAAATACTATTTCAGCCAAATGATCAAGTTTAATATCAAAAGTGATGTCAGACTGATAGCATATACTCTTGATATTATGCAATGAGAATGGCATTTTACTTCTGTGGTCTTCCTCCCCCAAATCCTTAGCCCAGTGTAATCATGAGAAAAACATCAGACAAGTCTTCATTAAGGGTCATTCGACAAAATACCTAACCAGCACTCCTCAAAACTGTTAATATCATTTTAAAAAAAGGATTTCTGAGAAACTACCAGAGCCAAGAAGAATCTCAGGAGACATGCCAACTAAATATAACATGGTATAGAGGATGGGATCTTGCAACAATAAAAAAAATTAGGTAAAAAATAAAGAAATATGAATAAAGTTTGAACTTTAGTTACTAATAGTGGACCGATATTGGTTCATTAACCTGACCTATGTACCATACTAATTTAAGATGTTAATAATAATGAAAACTGGATGTGAGATACACGGGAACTCTCTGTACTACCTTTGCAACTTTTCTGTAAATCTAAAATTTTTCTAAAATAAAAGGTTTATAAAAAAAATAAAGAGACCATCTAGGGTCTACATAATGTCATATAATATTAGACTTTGATCTTTCACTATGTGCTCTTTCATATTTTTTATCAGAATTCCTGCCTAGACAGCACAGTGCCTTTGAGGACTGTTGCTCCAAAGGAAGGTCAACTTCCACTTTATCTGGCTAAGTTATGGGGGACACTTGCCATGATCCTCAAAAGTGTGAAACTTAGCACTGGGTCTTTGCAGAAACGAGCCTTCAGCTTCTAAGACCCTACCTATTCAGAGGGCCTCTACTCTGTGGAAGCTGCACTCACTTTTGTTTTTTCACACTCCTTCCCATTTCCACTCAGGACTGAGGGTTAACTCTCATTCTCACCCCACTCCCAAAACATAAGGCCTCTACTATCACTGTCCTTTTCTTTCTCAAAATATGAATTCATATCTCAAAAAGGGCTTCTTCAGCCAAAAATCCCTCTACCAGAATGACAAAATAATCTATTTTTCTAACTTTGCTTGATGGGCAGGAGGATTGGAAAATAATTCCTTAGAAACAAGAGAGAGCTTCCTTCCCAGGAGCCAGATGAAGGGAGAGAGGGAATTCACAAGCAATTCACAATTAATGAATTAACATTCACAACTAATGAATCACCTACCCACAGTGATAGACAAAATGCTTCTTCTAAAGCAACAACCAACCAACAAATGAACAAACAGCAATAATCCCCCATTTCACTACCACCACTTCTAAAGGTATATAATAAAATTTTATTCCTAGGAACACCAGAGTCTCTAAGCAAAATTCTAAGGTTGAGAATATGATTGAGCCACACATTACTACAGGAGAAGTTTGGCTCCGGGATCCCAAATAAACACTACACAGTCAGGATTTATTAGATAACGTAGCTGCATGGTGCAGAATATGGCCACCTTACACAGAAGAAACCAGCTATGAGTACTTGGTTAGCAGATTACAGAATAATATCTTGATAATTTGCTATGTATTTTTCTTTTTCCTTTCCTCATTTTTTGTGTTTCCTCTATTTATTCAGTCAGATTATAGCCTGAAATGAGGGTTGTAAAACACGGGTAAAATGAGTCAGGTTTTCTTTTTCATTTTAAAACTTGAGATCCAGGAACAAGGTTATGCTACATCATAATATTTGGGAAGAATATGTGGTCAATCTCTATATTCCTCATTTTTCCTATCAAGAATGAAAGATTAGTCACTTGTGGGTTTCTCAGAAAAGAACTCGAGCTCTGCCTGTTTTGCTTCCCCTCACACTCATCCCATCCCTAACACATTCCCAATGTAGCTACAGTAGCAAAATAATGTGTTCCCTCTGTTCCACAGGCGCACAGCAGTAACTGAGAGAGAACAGGATGCTTTGGAGGTCTTGTCTTCAGGAAAGAAGAGCAAACTGTACTTACATGTGTGGACAGTGAACAGAATGGATGATGGTCATCTCATCTTTTATCACAGAGAAACATGAAAATGACCGAGGACCAGGTGCCCACCCTCCTTACTAAGACTCCGGCACTTTGTCAACTGCCTAGAATTTAGAAGAAGCAACTCGTGTGAAAGGGAAAAGAAGCCTTACAATGAGCGAGATTTTGGTTTTGCCATTTGACTGATTAAGGATTCAGAATAAAAATTAAGTTCTATTAGAGAGTAATTTAAGTTACGTTTCTGGTGAACCTAACTGAATCTGAACTCTAAGGTTAGTAACTGCTACCTTTATATCAACACTTGAAAAATGGGAAGAATGCCTTTCTTGATAATCATAACTTTGAGAAATCTCTGTTAAATATAAAACTGAAGGAATTATATTGAAGGAATTATATTGAAGGAAAAAAGTGAGGAAGATTAGTTATATAAAATATTCCATATGTTTCCTTACAGTTTTCAGCCCCCTTGCAATTAGGAGGGTAATATAACTTGTTTTGGCTATTGGACTATGAGTGGAAATGACACGTGTCATTTCTAGTTTAAGTATTTAATTGTTAAGATGAAAACTTCCTGCATCTTTTTAATGTGCTGCAGTGACTGAGGAGGCCACATGTTCCAGAAGGTACAACCAAAAGAAAGTGAAAGTTCTGGCAACTAGGTCCCAGGATGACTGTATGGAGCAGAGGCTGTGGGTCGACCCACATGAGAAATGTATCATGAGTAAGACATAAACCTTTGTGGTATTAAGCCTCTGAAATTTCTGCCATCATTTGTCATTGCAGCATAACCTAACCTATACTTAATAACACTCAAAATTTAGAATAACATGAATCTACTAAATATCATATTTTGTGTTAAGTGAAAAAAATCAGGTTACAAATCAAGGTTATTAAAATAATTCCAACTGTGTAAAACAGTTGTATAAATTGACATAGATTAAAGCATTGATGGTGGAATTATAAGTGTTACATATTTTCTCCCTTATTTTTTTTACATTTTTATTATCACATATTCAGAAAAAATAAATTATGAATACAAAATGATCACATATTCCTCAAAACCTCACTAGTGGATTGTATATAGTCTTAGGTACCATAATAGCAAGTAGGATAATTTTTCTTTCAAATTAAAATCAAAATTTGCAGGGTACAAACTTCTGAATTTCCATAACCTGATAATTTTATTAGAACATCAATTCAAAGCTATAAGCATTTGCTGAGCATTTATTCAGTGCCCAATAATGTGCCATATGTTTTCTAAGACAAAAAGAAAATATATGTCAGTTACTGGATTATTACACTCAAAATCTAACTGGGTGACAAAGACGTAACCAAGAATTGGTACACAATGGCACATAAGCATAACTCTACTTCATTCTACCAAATACATTAAATAAAGCACTGAGTTGAATGCATAAGTATAGTGTTCCTTGAAGCGAAGTTGATATATTATGCTAAATCTCAGGCTAGACCTTAGGTGCTTAAATAGGTGGATCAAATCACAAAATATTAGAATTTGAAGACATCGTGGGCAATACTGGTTAAGAAAATGGGCTATGAATTTGGAAATATCTATGTTCATCCTGAAACTTTGATATTTCTGGTAGTGTGACTTTGGTCATGTACTTAAACTCCTGAAGGCTCAATTTCCTTTACTATAAAACAAGCATAATAATATCTCCTGAGATAGATTTAAGTATTGAATGAGATAATATACATAATGCACTCAAGGCAGTGCCTGGCATAGAGTAATCTCTCAATAAAAGGTAGATATTTTTATTACTCCATCCCACCATGTAGTTTTACTCTGGGAATAAACATAGAAGTTAAAGAATTAGGGGATTATGTAAAGTCATAAGGTTATGTGAACTCATACTATACTTGAAATGTAGTATTAAATGTACTAAATATCCCAACAAACATATAACTCTAATAAATATGGGAAAATAGGCTATGAAAGGTAATCACTATGTAGTTTTCCAACTAGGGATTCTCAGAAGTTACCCCTACCTTTTGATCTCACCTCGTGACTGACACTTTCCATCTACTTTCTCCTTTATCTACTTTATCATGTCAAGGGGATGGGGATGTCCATGGTTATAAGCTTTCATTGTACCCTTCATGATTTAGAGCGGATAGTACAGCAAGTTAGGGTAGGCAGTGTCAAGTAGGGACACCAGAACTAGGGTGAGGATCCACGTGAGATTTTGGAGTGAGAATGAGGATATGGCTCCATGGGATGTGGCTAATTAACTGTAGTGGAATCTGGGGAAGGAGAAAATAGAGGGATAGAGAAGTTCAAGAAATATGGGAATGGTGACATTTATTCCTCCACCTATAATAGCGTTACTCATACTGGTATAATTATCATCAGGTAACTGGATACCAAGCAAGGTGAGGAATGAGAAAATAATAATCCTTAGGATTATTGGGAGAAGTACCATGGAGAGGGAGAAGGAATGAGTTGAATGACTTGAAGAACTAGATTAGGTACAGAGAAAAAATGGACAACAATCCAGAAGAGGGCAACAACATGGGAAAAGGAAGACTGAAACAAATGGAGGCTGGTTTGCATTGGGGTAATGACGATACTGCCCTAACTTTGTCCTTATTAGTCCTTTTAATCTCAAGAATTGTCAACACTGTGGCAATTGACAATAACAGGAATAGCTGTTTTATGACAAATAAGCTTGAGAGCACTGACACAGTTCACAATCACCTTCAGCCAGTGAAGCTACCCAGCTGTGCCAGACTCAAACAGATGACCTTGAGGTGAAAAGTTCTATTGTCACAACATTTCGGATCACCAAGCTTCCCACGTTTTTTAAACTCCTTTCCTTAATATTCTACAGTGTGCTTATTTTCATGGCTATAAAGTCATTCTCAGATTTTCAATGATATTTACTAGTATATTGCAGAGTATTTTAACTGATGTTAGTTCAAATCAATTCTGGAGAAACTTTCCAGCCAAGGGAATTGCAAGCTAGCTGGTTGACACTGGAGGTCAAATACTCCAGGGTATGTGTCTCAAATCACTTAATTCTTCACAGCAAATTAGAAATGGGACTCCAGCTGGTGCTAAAGCATAAGACAGACTTGCTGTATAAGGACAAGCTGCTGCTTGGATTTCGAGTCTTTATATTCTTAAAATAAAAAATATGAGACTCCATTTCCCTCTCCCAATCTCATTCTTTCAGAGAAAAGCTTTCTTAACAACAGCAAAAATCTGGCCAACTGATTTCAATACATAAATCTTGTCAAGGTATAAAAATAAAATATGATTTAAACAGCAACCTGTAATCTCCTGTTGACGACCAGCTGTGCCTCCTATTAGTATTAATGGAACTTACACAGGCATAATAAGAAGGAGGGGAAAATGCCACCTTATGCTTTTTGCACACCTTAACATTTTTACAGCAAGTCTGATTACGAGGGTTTACTTGAGCAGCAATTAAACACTGATTGATTACTAAGTACAATTTGTATTCTAGGCAACATGCAAATGGCAACGAAATTCTCGGATAGGGAATGGAATAAATTCTTCTCACATCAGAGAGAGAATCACATTTTTTAAATAGCAAATGTTTTCTTACATGGAGAAAAGAAGTTCACTGTAAGATTTTTTTTAATAATACATTTTTACCCAAAGACAATAAGCCTTGATTCATTTTAGAAAGAATAAATGATATAATTTCTTCAAATTGTACTTCCCAGTTCACCTTCAGACTACATCTCTCTTTCCATTATGACAAACCATACAGATGAAAAGTTTAATATTCAGTCACAAATATACTGACTTTGGCTATAGTCACAACTATAGACAATATTTTTTTTCCATCAGATTTTGGCATTGTGGAAATAATGTCTACGTTTAAATTGAAAGTGGAATAAAAGGCTGATTTATTAAATGTCTATCATGTGCCAGATACTATACTAGGTGTAGGCAATATAAGAGAGAATAAGAAAGAAAGCAGTCTTTGATCATAGTACTCATGACATAGAAGGAGAAACTGACACTAAATGGGTATACAAAACAGATATAATGTCAGTGGATGTGCAGCAAAGAAAAATGTTCAGTAGAAAGATATGGATGTCGATGTGTATGTCTACCTATGCATGTTCAGGGGAAAATGACAGAAAGAGAGCATTCAGAGCTTTGTACTTGCTGTTCCCTGAGTGTGGAATATCCTCATACAACATTGTTGAGTGGTCACCTGTTCAGTATCATTTTGGTATTAATCCAAGGAAAAAGACTAGGAAGAGCTAAGAAGCTGGTGTGTTGGATAAGTAATAAGACCAGAGTGGCTGAAGTGGTGTGAGCTGGAGAAGAATGGGAGGAGAGGAGAACAGAGATACAGAATGTTCAGATCCTGAAAGGCCTTGTAGACCATACTACGGAATTTGGATTTTACTTTAGTTTAATGAGAAGCCATTGATAGGTTTTAAACAGGGGAGTGTTATGATTTAACAATATTTTTCAATCATCGATCTAGTCCCTACATGTATGTAAGGAATACATTTTAAGTGTGCTCTCCCTTGCAATCTGCATTTTTCTTGAAAAACTGGCTCATATATAACTGTTTTCACTTCTTGACAATGGAATGTAAAAGACAAACTGCAGTTAATAGTCTTATAATCAGATGTGCTTAAAAAGAAAAGGCAGGGACTTCCCTGGTGGCACAGAGGTTAAGAATCTGCCTGCCAAGGCAGGGGACATGGGTTCGAGCCCCGGTCCGGGGAGATCCCACGTGCCGCAGAGCAACTAAGCCCGTGCACCACAACTACTGAGCCTGCTCACCTAGAGCCCATGCTCTGCAATAAGAGAAGCCACTGCAATGAGAAGCTCGCGTACCATGATGAAGAGTAGCCCCCGCTCACCGCAACTAGAGGAAGCCCGTGCACAGCAGCAAAGACCCAACACAGCCAAAAATAAATAAATAAATAAATAAATAAATAAAAGGCAGAAATGGGCAGAAGACCTAAATAGACATTCCTCCAAAGAAGATATACAGACTGCCAACAAACACATGAAAGAATGCTCAATATCATTAATCATTAGAGAAATGCAAATCAAAACTACAATGAGATATCATCTCACACTGGTCAGAATGGCTATCATCAAAATATCTACAAACAATAAATGCTGGAAAGGGTGTGGAGTAAAGGGAACCCTCTTGCACCATTGGTGGGAATGTAAATTGATACAGCCACTATGGAGAACAGTATGGAGGTTCCTTAAAAAACTAAAAATAGAACTACCATACAACCCAGCAATCCCACTACTGGGCATATGCCCTGAGAAAACCATAATTCAAAAAGAGTCATGTACCAAAATGTTCATTGCAGCTCTATTTACAATAGCCAGGACATGGAAGCAACCTAAGTGTCCATCAACAGATGAATGGATAAAGAAGATGTGGCACATATATGCAGTGGAATATTACTCAGCCATAAAAAGGAACGAAACTGAGTTATTTGTAGTGAGGTGGATGGACCTAGGGACTGTCATACACAGTGAAATAAGTCAGAAAGAGAAAAACAAATACCGTATGCTAACACATATATATGGAATCTAAAAAAAAAAAAAAGAAAATGGTCAGAAGACCTTAGGGGCAAGATGGGAATAAAGATGCTGACCTACTAGAGGATGGACTTGAGGATATGGGGAGGGGGAAGGGTAAGCTGGGACAAAGTGAGAGAGTGGCATGGACATATATACACTACCAAATGTAAAATCGATAGCTAGTGGGAAGCAGCCGCATAGCACAGGGAGATCAGCTTGGTGCTTTGTGACCACCTAGATGGGTGGGATAGGGAGGGTGGGAGGGAGAGAGACGCAAGAGGGAAGAGATATGGGAACATATGTATATGTATAACTGATTCACTTTGTTATAAAGCAGAAACTGACACACCATTGTAAAGCAATTATACTCTAATAAAGGTGTTTAAAAAAAAAAGAAAAGGCAGAAATTGTTACTGTTTAGGATATTGTTATGAATGGCAGGGAGAGATGGAAGAAAAGTAAGGAAAGAGCTATGATGTCTATAAAACAAAAATTTAGAAAAGACTACTTGAGATCTTGTTGTCCAGTAGATTACTTTTGGGGGCAGGATGTTTGTTTATGTTCTTTGTGCAGATTTCCAGTATAAAGACTTCATATCTTCCTTAGTAATTTGTTCTAATATTTCATCACTTTGGCATAGAGGCTATTATCCTTATAGCCAATTAAACTCTTTGATAATTTATTAATTCATTTCTTGATCTGATGTCAGAATAGAAAACTGTTCACTATTCTTATAAAAAACCTATTTAAATGAATCACTTTTTCAAACTCAGCAAGCTTTATCTTCTCTAGGCTAAATGATCTCAAATTCCTTCATCTTTCTCTACTTTTATTGCTTTAGCCAATTTTTTTCTTATTCTCAGAACAATCTATTTTAAACTGTGAATTGCTTTTTGTATCATTGCATCATATGAGTTGTTTTGAGATTTGCGTTGCATGCTTAGTAATTCAGCTTAGTGCAAATGATGGGAGAAAGATGACAATAGAGCTTATCACCTAGGCATGGATTTATTGTATGAATCAACCACAAATACATGTATTTACATAGGATGTTGTTGATACATATAGTTACACATGTAACTTATATGTTTGACTCTTACTGTAGCACAGAAAAGTCACCATTTAGATAATATCATTCCCCAAACATCAGGATTATTATAGGTCACAGGCAGACTAGGCTAGACTAGAATAGAATAGATAGATACATAGTTAGGAAGATAGGTGGATTCTGTAGGAGAATATAGGCTACCAGTATACTATTTCAAGTTGAAACACATACTGAATGAAGGAGTCCTAGGCAAGAATCCAGGATATGCCTGGATTCAGTCTTGAGAAGATACACAGTTAATCTTACTAGGCCTCTTTTCTTTTCACTGTGATAATTAATATGAAGTTTAGCATAGTAGACACTTTAAAAGTTAGTACCATTCTCCTTGAAGAAAACTAAAAATGCACTTTTTAAATTCCAGGCATTTACAACAAACAAACAAAATCCACACATTTCTAACATTGTTTTATCAATAATAACTTCTACACACACACAAAAAAAGTAGTTATCAGAAATTCCCATAAAATACATAAGCATCAGTTTCTCTATCTTTAAATTCTGATTGCTGTGATGATTAAATCAGAAATTATATGTAATGCCCTAGGCATACAGTAGCTGATCAATAAAGGCAGGTATTTTTATTAGTCCTAAGTAAAATTAATGACTAAGCATGCATGGTTCAACAGAGGACACCACACAGCAATCGATGGTAGCTAAGGCTAGTACAGATGGGAAGGTGGCTCTGTCCACACATTCTAGTCATTCATTACCCAGCAACAAGTGTGGGCCAGGAATATCTCTCCCTAGAACAACAGTGCATGCCAAGATCCTAACTGTTCAATACAATTTCTCAGAAAGAAACATTTGGTGGCCTTTAAATAGAAAGTATGATGCCAAAAGGATGCTTTTGGGTTCATATTTTTTAATCTCCAAATTGCAAATAGTGGTGCTGAAAAATGTTTCTCGACTGAAAGATATATTCTTTAGGGGGCAAAAGTCAATCCTGAAATATGTTAATGTTTTTATATCCTAATGATGGTGCTGAGGGGGACAAAAAAAATAATCTAAAACCCTTAAAAAACAAACTTTTGTGTGTGTGTAACACAGATGGTTGGAATAAATTATGGGACTCAATAAAAAGCAGTTCAATTTACTTAGTTTTAAAATCCATTTGGACATTTATCAAAGATCACATTGTGAAATGTATTTGTGCTACTTGGTAGAGTCATGCTAATCAGTATCCCTCACCTTCCCACTTCTCCGATTGAAAAAAAAAGGAAAAGAATAAGACGATATTTAAAAGAATTTCTTTCAATTAAAGTTTAAAACAAGATAGTTGAATTTGTTTGAGTTCAGTGATGACTAACCTTAAGCAATAAATCTAAACAGTATACTGAGTGATAAAATATATCTATATACACACAAACATGTCACACAAACATACAATGGCACAAACATGTAATTATTAGTGCTTCTAAAAGAGTGTTAAAATACTTTCAGAACATTTATCCTGCCTATGATACAAACTGTTGTTGGGTAGGAAGAAATTTTCCTCTACTCTTCTAGGTTCTTCTGGCTGGTCTAAGAATTAAATTGACATGAGACAGATTAACAAGAGAAAATCAAACAAAAATTTAATAACATGTATACATGGGAGAGACCCAGAAAAACTGAATAACTCGCCAAAATGGCTGAAGCCCTCACCATAAACACCATCTTCAGCTAAAGACAAAAGAGGGATAAATTGGAAGATTGGGATTGACACATACACACTACTATATATTAAATTGATAACTAATAAGGACCTGCTGAATAGCACAGGGAACTCTACTCAGTACTCTGTAATGGCCTATATGGGAAAAGAATCTGAAAAAGAGTGGATATATGTATTTGTATAATAGATTCACTTTGCTGTACACCTGGAACTAACACAATATTGTAAGTCAATTATACCTCAATAAAAATTTAAGAAAAAAGAGGATATTGAGAGTGGGAGGGTCAGTTTGGGGAGGTATCAGGAAAAGCATAGTAAACAAGGGTGATTGCGATGCAGGTTCAAGTCACTGCTTTCTCTACTGATAAGAGTTTCTAGATATTTAGTCATCCACCTCTCAGGCACAGAAAGACACACTTAAAATGGAGATTCCTCTTACAAATTATGTTTCTTCCAAAAGGGCAACTTCTACGTGGTTTTCAGAGCCCTTTCATGTCTGCTGTTTCTCAGAAAATAACCAGTTTAAAACAATTAATATGCCAAAGAGACATATTTGGGGCTGGCAAATGCTGCTCCCCAACACTATCAAACAATTGTTCTCTAGCATTCTGCAAATTAGATGCAATTTTTTTTAAAGCATAATTTGATAATATTTTCAATAGATGGAGAAGGGACTGCTCAGGACACTTGAAAAAACAAAACTAATGAAACTCTTTGAATGTGTTTAAGACATGAAATAAGAAAATGGAAATATTTTCAAATTTATTTACTTTATACAGGTGAATATATTTATCAAATATTGCCAAGTAAGTTGCTAAGACAAGAATGAGAACAGGAAACATGTTTCAGAGTAAGCTTCTAGCCAGGAGTTTCTCTGATTGCCATACATGATAAATTTCAACTTTTAAATGTCTAAGGATGCATTGGGGCAAGTGCTACTGGGAGAATATACAAGTATGCTGATTCTTAATCCATATGTTTGTTCAATCAACACATATCTGAGTGCATTTACTTATTTCTAGACACTATGTAAGCTAAGGATTCAAAGATTAACAAGACATAGTCCTTGCCCTTGAACAATTCTCTCTGGTGGGTGAGACAGACTCATAAATGTATAATATTCAATGCTAAATGCTAATACAGAAGTATGAAAAGGTGAAAGGGGACTATAATGTACTAGCTGTATCATGCATTCAGGCAAAATATTTGTTAAGCATATACAGTGTGCTAGGTAGTAGTCCAGATACTGAGAGTATAGCAGTGAACAAAACAACCTTACAGAACTTAAGGTAGATGATGAATGGACACATAATTAAAACAAATAGAATGCTAGTTTGCAGTAATGCAGGAGAGGGGTATGGTGAATGTGAGAAATGGGAGCTGCAGTTTTAATTAGGTAGTCAGAATAGACCTTACCAAAAAGGTGAATTTTACATAGATGCTTGAAGCTGATGAGGGGCTAGTTGTTAGACTATCTGGTAGAATACCACTGCAGGCAGAGGGAACAGCAAATGGAAAGGCCTATCTGGATAGAGTTGGAGTGAACAAGAACAGTAGGAATTAGGGGGAGAGAGGAATCAGACAGCTAGATCATGCATGTCTTATAGGGCACTGTAAATTTTACTGAGTAAATTGGGAAGCCGTGAAGTGTTTGGAGCAAAGGACTGATGTAATTATTCCTTTATAGATTAAATAAATCAATACTTCAATGAATTATTTTGTAATAGGACATTATTCAAATATTCAGATTATTTTGTCTAGTTAGATGAGGCTTAAGTAGTGTTCACTATTTGCCAGTTTCTATAACTTAAAAAGTTGTAGCCAGGACTATGATATTAATAATTCTATGTGCCAGTTTCTATAACTCTTAAAATATGTTCATCCAGAAATACAATATGAATAATTATTTTCATAGAATGGACTGTAGAATATTATCAACACTTTTGGTATTCAGTTTTTCATATAAAATACTTCATATGAAAATTACAGAGTGCCTAACATGTGTCAAGCACCATGGTAGGAGTAAGGAAGGTCTTCCTTGCATGCACATATACAAATTTATAAAAGGTATATGTGCTTGTGTATTTGCTCATGATGCAGTAGAGTTTTTAAAATAACTTTTACTTTTTCCTATAATTAACTAATATGTGTTTGTTACTTATCCATGTGTATTCAGACCATACAATCTCATATGTTCTTTGATATATTGTCAGTATCTTTCACTGTGGGTAAAATTCTACAACCCCAGTTCTAAAGACTGCATAAGATTTAACTGTATCTGTTCAATACAGTTATTAATCAGTCACCTTTTGTAAGACATTTATGTTGTTACCTTTTTGTTTTTGCATAAACAACATTGGAATGAACCATATTTTTAGGTAAATTTTGCATGGAAGCATAACTTTTTTTTAAGGTAAAAATATAAGAAATGAAGTTGCTGGGACAAAGATAATGAACATGTTTAACATTTGGGTATGTACTGCTAAACTGCTGTAACTATACACCATAAGAAAATTTTACTCATTATAGAGTCTTATGAATCCATTAATTTTCCTATGCCTTGATCACTCCTTAAATTTTCTTTGCCAGTCTGATAGGTGAAAAATCATATCTCATTATCATTTAAATGGCATTTGATTACTAGTTTGGTTGATACAATTTCACTTCTTTATCATCCACTTGTATTCTTTGTTTTTTTGTGAATGGCCCATTAATGCCCTTTATTCATTTATTACTAGAAATCTTTTCCTCTCAGGCTTTCTGTATGCTGTCAAGTTTAGAGAGAGTAATAATAATTCCAACATATTTATGTATGTACTATTACTAGGTACTGTGTTAGGCATGGAGAATGAAAAGATAAGACACACTCAATACTAAGAAGGACCTCACAATATAGAGGAGGTGGTGATCATGAAAACAAACCAAGAAACAAGAATAGCCTGTCATTCATTATTCAGAAGATTAAAAATGGATCTTTATAGTTTCATGTTGGAAAATAGGAAGGTAGCCACTGATTGAGAGACAGAATTCCTTCTGGGGTTTAGGTTTTTCTTTCTAGACTTTGATTAAAACCATAGAGATCTGTTTTATTTTTTTGATTCCATATATAAGTGATAACATACAGTATTTGTTTTTCTCTGTCTGACATTTCACTAAGCATAATGCACTCCAAATCTCTCCATGTTACTGCAAATGGCAAAATTTCATTCCTTTTTTTATGGCTGAGCAGTATTGCATTGTGTGTATATATATATATCTATATATATATATCACATCTTCTTTATTCATTCATATGATGATGGACACTTAGGCCACTTCCATACCTGGCTACTGTAAATAATGCTGCTGTGAACCTTGGGGTACATATATGTTTTTGACTTTGTGTTTTCATTCTCTTCAGATATATACCCAGAAGTGGAATTGTTGGACCATATGGTAGTGCTATTTTTAAGTTTTTGAGGAACCACCATACTGTACTCCATAATGGCTCTACCAATTTACATTCCCACCAATGCTGTACAAGGTTTCCCTTTTCTCCATATCCTCACCAACATATGTTATCTGTGGTTTTTTTGATGATAACCATTCTGACAGGTGTGAGGTGATATCTCATTGTGATTTTGATTTGCATTTCTTTGATTATTAGTGATGTTGAGCATCTTTTCATGTGCCTGTTGGCAATCTGTATGTCTTCTTTGAAAAAAAATGCCTATTCAGACCTTCTGCCCATTTTAAAATCAAGTTGTTTGTTTGTTTGTTTGATATTGAGTTGTATGAGCTGTTTATGGTTTTTGGATATTAACGCCTCATCAGTCATATCATCTGCAAATATTTTCTCCCAGTAAGTAAGTTTTCTTTTCATTTTGTTGATAGTTTCCCTAGCTGTGCAAAAGTTTTTAAGTTTAATTAGGTTCCAGGTGTTTATATTTGCTTTTGTTTCCTTTGCCTTAGGAGACAGATCCAAAAAAATATTGATTTATGTCAGAGTGTTCTGCCTATGTTTTCCTCTAGGAGTTTTATGGTTTCCTGTCTTACATTTAGGTCTTTAATATATTTTGATTTTATTTTTGTCTATGATGTGAGACGATGTTCTAATTTCATTCTTTTACATATGCTCCCCAGTTTTCCCAGCACATTGCATTGAAGAGACTGTATTTTCACCATTATATCTTTTTCCCTCCTTTGTTGTAGATAAACTGACCATAAATGAGTGGGGTTATTTCCGGGCTCTCTATTCTGTTCCACTAATCTATGTGTTTGTTTTTGTGCCATTACCATACTGCTTTGATTACTGTAGCTTTGTAGTATAGTCTAAAGCCAGGGAGTGTGATACCTCTTGCTCTGTTCATCTTTCTCAAGATTGTTTTTGCTATTTGGAATCTTCAGTGTTTCCATACAAATTTTAAAATTATTTGTTCTAGCTCTGTGAAAAATGCCATTGGTATTTTGATAGGGATTGCACTGAATCTGTAGATTGTTTTGGGTAGTATAAATATTTTAACAATGTTAATTCTTTCAACACATGAACACAGTATATCTTTCAATCTATTTGTGTTGTCTACAATTTCTTTCATCAGTGTCTTATAGTTTAATGAGTACAGGTCTTTTACCTCCTTTGTTAGACTTATTCCTAGGCATTGTATTCTTTATGAAGCAATTATAAATAGGACTGTTTCCTTAATTTTTCTTTCTGATAGTTTGTTTTTAGTGTATAGAAATGCAACAGATTTCTGCTTATTAATTTTGTATCATGCAACTGTACCAAATTCACTGATGAGCTCTAGTAGTTTTTTGGTGGCATCTTTAGAATTTTCTATGGTATCATCTCATGCGCACACAGTGACAGTCTTACTTCTTCCTTTCCAATTTGGACTATTTTTATTTCTTTCTCTTGTTTGAGTGTTGTGACTAGGACTTCCACTGTTATGTTGAGTAAAAGTAGTGAGACTGGGCATCCCTGTCATATTCTTGATCTTAGAGGAAATGCTTTCAGCTTTTCACTGCGGGGTATGACATTAGCTGTAAGCTTATCATATATGGTCTTTATTATGCCAAGGTATGTTTCCTTTACACAAACTTTGTGAAGTTTCTTTTTTTATCATAAACGGATATTTAATTTTGTGAAAAGCTTTTTCTGCATCTATTGAAGTGACTGTATAATTTTTATTCTTCAGTTTGTTAATGTGGTGTATCACACTGATTGATCTGCAGATACTGAACCATCCTTGCATCCCTAGGATAAATCCCACTTTTTCATGGAGTAAGAACCTTTTAACATATTGTTGGACTTGGTTTGCTAATATTTTGTTGACGATTTTTGCATCTATGTTCATCAGTGATGCTGACCTGTAATTTTTTTTGTGTGTGTGATATTTTTGTCTGGTTTTGGTATCAGAGTAATGCTGGCCTTGCAGAATGAGTTTAGAAGTATTCCTTCCTCTGTATTATTTTGGAATAATTTGAGAAGGATAGGTGTTAACTCTTCTGTACGTGTTTGGTAGAATTAACCTGTGAAGCCATCTGGCCGTGGACTTTTGTTTTGGGGAAGTTTTTTAAATTACTGATTCAATTTCATTACCATAATTGTTCTGTTCGCATTTCCTATTTCTTTCTTGTTCAGTATTGGAAGATGGTACATTTCTAGGAATTTGTTCATTTCTTCTAGGTTGTTCAAATTGGAGTATAATTGTTTGTAGTAATCTCTTATGATCATTTGTATTTCTGTGGTGTCTGTTGTAACTTCTCCTTTTTCATTTCTGATTTATTGATTTGGGCCTTCTCTCTTTTTTCTTGGTGAGTCTGGCTCAAGGTTTATCAATATTGTTTACCTTTTTAAAGAACCAGCTTAGTTTCACTGATCTTTTCTATTGTATTTTTAGTCCCTATTTCCTTTATTTCTGCTCTGATGTTTATGATTTCTTTCCTTCTACTATCTTTGGATTTTGTTTGTTCCTCTAGTTCCTTAGGTGTAAGATTAGGTTGTTTACTTGAGGTTTTTTGTATTTCCTTGGGTAGGCTTGTATCACTATAAACTTCCCTCTTAAAAGTGCTTTTACTGCATCCCATAGATTATCCATTGTTGTGTTTTTGTTTTCATTTGCCTCCAGGTTTTTAAAAATTTCTTCTTTGATTTCTTCAGTAATCCATTAATCATTCAGTAGCATATTGTTTAGCTTCCACGTGTTTGTCTTTTTTTGCAGTTTTTTTTCTTGTCATTGATTTCAAGTCTCATGGAATTGTGGCTGGAAAACATGCTTGATATGATTTCAATTTTCTTAAATTTACTGAGGCTCGTATTGTGGCCTAACATGTGTTCTGTCCTGGAGAATGTTCCATGTGCACTTGAAAAGAATGCATATTATGCTGCTTTGGATGGAATGTTATCTATATATCTATTAAGTTCACCTGCTCTAATGTGTTATTTAAGGCGTGTTTCCTTATTGGTTTTCTGTATGGATGATCTGTCCATTGATGCAAGTGGGGAGTTAAATTCCCCTACTATTATTGTGTTACTGTCAATTTCTCCCTTAATGTCTGTTAATATTTGCTTTATGTATTTAGGTGCTGTTATGTTCGGTGCATATATGTTCAAAATTGTTACATGTTCTTGGATTGATTCCTTAATCATTATGTAATGTCCTTCTTTGTTTCTATTACAGTCTTTATTTTAAAGTCTATTTAGTCTGATATAAGTATTGCTACCCCAGCTTTCTTCTGATTTACATTTGAATGGAATACTTTTTCCCCATCCTCTCATTTTTAGTCTGTATGTGTATTTAGATCTGAAGTGAGTCCCTTGTAGGCAGCATATTACATGGTTTTTTTTTTTTTTTAGTCTCCATTCAGCCCCTCTATGTCTTTGATTGGAGCATTCAGTTTATTTACATTTAAAGTAATTATTGATAGGTATGTATTTATTGCCATTTTGCTAATTGTTTGAGGGTTGTTTTTATAGTTCTTTATTGTTCCTTTCTTCTTATTTTTTTCTTTTCCCTTGTGTCTTGATTACTATCTTTAACGTTGTTTGAATTCATTTCTCTTTTTTCAGTGTGTATGTATTACAGGTATATATATATATATATATATATATATATATATA